>NC_057814.1:211388223-211592679 GCF_018294505.1 Triticum aestivum
AACGCTCACTGTTCATCCAGAGGCAGCATCGATCGGCTTCTGTTAGCTGCAGTAGCGAAGGAATCGCTCGATCGGGTTCAGTTAACAGCCATCGATCGATCGCTCGGGTTCAGTAATGCGTAGCCTGCAGTGCAATCACTCGGGTTCAGTTAGAGCCCAACGCCTCGCTCGGGTTCAGTTAGAGCCAACGCCTCGCACACACGCGCGTACGTGTACGAGAGAAAGACGCATCGCTCGGCCCCCGACCTCCCACCGTAACCGGGAACTCCCCGAAATTTTCCTCGCCCTTGCTTCTACCACGGTTTTTCCCGTCATGGACGGCCCAAAGAATGTCATGCAGCTGCGTCTCCGGCCCGCCCAGGATAAAAAGCCCATTTTCTGTCATGATTTTTTGGCATAGAAGTAGGAGCCCACCACATCTATGATGATACCGGTTTTTGTCACAATTATCGTCATAGAAGTGTCATATGTATGACAGAAAAAAATTTCGTTCGGCCCAAAATGTCACGGATGTGTCTTTTTTTGTAGTGTATGGGGAAATGTAGTCTTGTGCTTCCATGAGCCGTAGTAGTCCGCTACAGCCCGGTTCACCGGAGTCCTGCTAGCCCAGCACTACTGCTCCGGAACCACTTGACTGGTCGGCATGTGATTCACCTCGTTCCTGTGTCTGTCCCTTCGGGGAAATGTCATACGGTGACATCCGGAGTCCTGCCTAGCCTGCTACAGCCCGGTTCACCGGAGTCCTGTTAGCCCAGTGCTACAGCCCGGATTCGCATGCTGCTGACCGACATGCTCGATGTTGATTCAAGTATGCATGTCCCCGTAAGTTAGTGTCACTTTGGGTTCATGACTAGTCATGTCGGCCCGGGTTCTCTGTCATATGGATGCTAGTGACACTATCATATACATGAGCCAAAAGGCACAAACGATCCCAGGCCATGGTAAGGCGACACCCGTGGGAATACCGTGCGTGAGGCCACAAATGATATGAGGTGTTACCGGCTAGATCGATGTGACTTGGAATCGGAGTCCTGACAACGGAGCAGCGGCAGCAGAGGGAAGCTTCAGCAGATGCAGCGGCACAGGAGCAGCACAGCACGCACACACATACACGTATGCGTACGCAAGGGGGGGCTCGGACGAACTCAGGGACGGCGGCCTATGGCGCAAGAACGGGAGGGGAGAGGAGGTGCTCACCAAGCAGGCACAAGGAGGCCCGTCGAGTGGCTTAGGAGGAGCAGAGGTGGCCGGGGGCAAAGAAGGCGGCGATGATCTGGGGCGGACGGAGGTGGAGGACGGGGAGGCAGCAGGCACACTGGTGGCTTTCAGCCTGAGCTCGCCCACATAGTCGAAGTAGGCGACGAAGCCGGTGCCCCTGGCGCGGTCTCCGGCAGCAGCGACGGCTACGTCAGCGACGCGTCCATGGCGGAGCTCGGGAAGGAGGGGGATCTGGATGAGGATGAGGAGGAGAGGCCGAGGGGGAAAGTGGGTGGAGGTAGGTGGGGAGGAGGCTGAGGCGTCGAGGGGGGGTCGACCTTATCCTCTCTGGGGAGTCGCCGTCGAGGCGGTCTGGCTGGGTTCGCCCTTGTTGCGACCCCAGTCGGGGGAACAGGGGGAGAAGGCGACCCGGGGAGGGGCTGGGCCGGACTAGCTGGGCCTGTCCCTGGTGGGCCGAGGCCCAGGGGGGCAGGGGAAGCTTTCGTTTTTTTTGGTTCTTTAGCCCTTTTTTGTTTCATTTATTTTAGGGCAATAAACCACTTTATAAAAAGTTGGTTCACCACCAATATTAACAAATGAATATTTGCCACCTAATGAACATTTTAGTTTTGACATTTGAAGACTTTATTTTTGACTTTAGTTTAAATTTGAAATTGAACGGTGACTCGGATCAAGTGAGGATTAGCAACAGTAAGAGTGATGACCTGGCATCATTAGCAGGAGGTTACTGTAGCTTAATTATCCGGGCATCACAGTTCTTATCCACTACAAGAAAATTCGTCCCGAGATTTAAGAGGTGGAGTAAGGGGGAAAGACACGGGAAGGACGGAGCTCAACACAAGATAGGTACCAGGGGGCTATCTCAGTGAACGTGGCATATAGGCATCTCTCGAGTTGAAATTCAAGAAAGTCATCGAGAGCAAGGTAAGAAGGTGCAATAAGAAGCTTCAAGCGGGTAGGCAATCGTTCGTTGCCTGAAATAGTGAGTAAAAGGGGTTCAGAGCAATGGGAATAAGTATTGCGTCTAATACCAGAATAGATCAATAGGTAGGTGGCTCGTGATTTACAAACGAAGCCAAGCGCGAGGAACAATTTTGGGTAACAGGGATGTACGGGAGAGTCAGGTTTCGATCCTGTGGAACTGTGGGTTATGGGCCCACCATGTGGGTTAGAAGCAGGAAGGCGCTAATCATTTTGCATGGTCCTGTTAGCAAGGCAGGTCATAGCATAACATGTCAGTTATGTTGGCAACAACGTTGGTACCAAGGGCGAGGGACGAAGAGAACCGTTTTCCTGCTCGTTAAGACGAGGCGGACCAATAGGCAAAGTTCTCGTCCTTCGGCGGCTACCAGAATGTCATCAACAATAGTAACAAGGTCTTACTGATAGACTTGTACATCGAGGCATTTACATAACCAGCGAATTATCACTGCTCAGATATGTTACATTCCAAGAAAGCTTAAACAAAACAATGGAAAGGAAAGCGTAGACATTGAATCAGTTATCGGCGTTCTCGAGTGTCTAACAACTCAGAACCCGTAGAAACTTGGAATCAACGAGAATTAATAGTTCATGAAGAACTCATAAGATGTTATGTAGTTCCGTGATATTCTCAAGATACCAGAGGGTAATACTCGAAGGTAGAACATGACAGAGGTTGGACAGGTGAAATGAGCTGAAGAGGACAAGTACTCTAACTTGTCCGAGAAATGGAATCAAAGGAGAACAATCATGGTCGGAACCACGGTTGCAAAGGACAAATATAGGTGCCAGATGAACTTATCACAAGAGGATTATTATTATAACAAGAAGCTTCCGTGATAAGTTCCACATCGGGTCCATGGGCATGAACACAAAGGCTCAAGGTCGACTCCCACTTCTCTAATGCACAACTTTTCATTTAATTCTCGTCTTCGACAAAGTTGTAGAGTTAAACTTCATGGGTAAATAACTCAAGCTTGGAGTAGAGTATGATTTAGGAAGCAGAGGATACAATTTACCAAAGGCATTATGTATCCGAGGAAAGGCTAATAAGGTGATTGAATATGAAGGACATTGTCGGATAAAATCCAACAAAGAACCTTGTGGTCCACAAGGGATCTGATCTGAGTATCGGTACTCACCCAGAAGAAGAAAGAATGCAAGGAGATCCGATTATAGAAACAACTGACTAATTCAAAGCTCAAATGTAACGGAATTATGAATTCCAAATCAGGGGATCAGAAGCAGAGGCTCCGATCAAAGACAAGTTAGTTGAATAGACATAGATCGACAATCAATCAATGTTTGATTTGTCGAACACCAACTCGTGTCCGGGGTGACGTCTGAGCCAAAGGGAAGAATTCTAATTGTGATTTTAGATTGCGAGCATTCACAAACACATCGAATCAAATGTTCAAAATTATGATGGCAAAGGTTGCTAATGAACATTGCTAGACATAATGTAAGTAGGTAAGGAGAAACAAGAGTAATAGGCTACTGGGGTTCAGAAGATCGAATAGTATTCCAAAGAATTTTGTGAAACACATGAACAACAATGGATGAACGGATACTCGGCAAGCGCGAGTAATTATCCATAGGGGTATTCATGTGGCAAGGAACTGCAGGGCAGTAAGCATAAAGGATTCTCGGAACATCAAAGAGTATTTCAGGACATCTTGTAATAACAAGAGCAACTGGGATGAAGGTATGAACTACAACATTACTCATAAGGATTTACCGGTGGTAGGGATCGCAACGGCGAAGGGCAAAAGGGTCTCGGGAAAACAACGGAGAGTATCTTCAGAATCTTTTGGTGCACCAAGCAATCATCTGGAGTGAGGGGCTCTCCAGGAGAAGTATTTACGAGAACCTAGAGTTAGAGTTAGCAAAATCATTCCACCCGAATAGAAGAGAGATCATAATCCCAGAGTATAGACGAGGAGTAAAAGATCCTAATACCACCCAATGGCGATGTGGGCCCGTAAGCCACACAGCCATGTTAGTAAACAGTTTTTCATTGACTAGACTCAACTTCGGCCAAGGAGTTGGAAAGGGTGGATTCCTACAGGCAGTCGGCTCTGATACCAACTTGTGACGCCCCCAATTCAACCGTACACTAATCATACATCCAAACGTGTACGATCAAGATCAGGGACTCACAGGAAGATATCACAACACAACTCTAGACACAAATTGAAATAATACAAGCTTCATATTACAAGCCAGGGGCCTCGAGGGCTCAAATACAAGCTTGATACACAAGAGTCAGCGGAAGCAACAATATCTGAGTACAGACATAAAGTTAAACAAGGATGCCTTAAGAAGGTTAGCACAAAAACAACAAAGATCGAAGAGGCAAGGCCTCCTGCCTGGGACCTCCTAACTACTCCTGATCTTTGGCGGCCTCCATGTAGTTGTATTCGTGAGCGGTGGCATCTGGCCCCAGGGAACCACCATCTGGTTGCATCAACCAGAAAGAAGAAAGAAGGGGGAAAGGGGTAGCAAAGCAACTGTGAGTACTCATCCAAAGTAATCGCAAGCATCAGATCTATACTAAGTATGCATTGGTATCAATTGGAAGGGTTGAATCTATGGACTGAACTGCAGAATGCCAGAATAGAGGGGGAAGGCCTGGCCTATCGAAGACTAGCATCTTCAAGCAGCTCCAAGCATCTTGCATCATGTAGAAGAGTAAAGCATAGCAGTTTAAATTCAACAAACATGTTGTAACATTAACGCCCAGAGATCCTTCCTCGACTCCTACGAGAAAGCAATCCCGGAGCCACATATCCATCACATATCTCAAGTATCCATTTCTAGTTATATAAGATCAGGATACAAGTCTGAACATCCATTACCCTGGACACGGTATTCGAATATATATCTTCCCTGCAGGGGTGCACCACGTTACCCAACACGCCTGATCACTCGTGTCGGACACACCTTTCTGGGGTCAATGCCCGGCCTCGGAAGATCAACATGTCGCATCCCTACCTAGGCTCAGCAGAGAGGTCCCCGCCGGTCTACATCCTAAGTGCCCCAGGGTCTTGGGCCCATCGCCCATTGCACTCCGGGTGGTTGCGCGCAGGGTGAATACCAGCGCCACCTCGGATAGTCGACGCGATCCGACCGTGCCACCATACTGAACTGGACATTTGACAAAGCTTCGGCTGATACTGCGACGTCGAGGCCCATATCTATTCTCGCGTGGTGGTTAGTGCGTAAAGGCCGGAGGCCAACTCAGAACAAATACCCAAACCTGTTAGTGCATTGGGGGCTCGCGGAGACGAGCAGAGACTCACGATAATGTGACCCCGTCGCCCCGTCTCATGGTCTTACGGCAAGGGCCCAGAATGCCCGGCCGTGCCACGTAGAAAACTCACGGGTGCTCTACGGGCCCGCCAGATTTTCACATCAACTCGCGGGTACCCCTCAGGGCCGACCCGACTTCAACAATGGTCTCAAGTAAAGTCAAGGTAACCGTGTGTCCAAACATCAAGGGGAAAACCCAAGGAATCACCCTCGGCGGATTCCACTCGATGTAATCATCAAGGTGAACGTAAGAGGAACCACCCTCGAGGTTCACACTTGAGGTGTTGCACGACAGAGCCGTAACGGGAATGGTGAAAGAGGAACCACCCTCGTTGACCACGACCGAATAGTTACACTACAGAATTATCATCAGGAGTGCATTATGAGGGATCACCCTCGGCACTCGATAGTAGCTCTGCAGAGTCGAGCAACAAAAGGGGCGTGATGTGATGTGAGGTGCCGGGCTCTGGTTGTCGATCATGTTGATCGAGTCATCGATGATGAAGCAGGGGCAACAAGGACAAGTGGGGGTCACTGATGGATCACTAACCAACCTATACTAAGTAGTTTAGGATAAGCAGGTTACAAAAGCAGGCTATGCATCAGAATAGGAGCAGTCAATAACAGTAGCAAAATGTATTGCAAGAATTAGAGAATGGAATGGGCGATGTCGAGATGAACAAAGGGGGGGCTTGCCTGGAAGCTCCGCTGAAAGGGAAGAAGGGTCGTCGTCCACGTAGTCGATCATAGGGGCATCAACAGCGGTCTCGGGGTCAACCGGAGAGAAGAGGGGGGAGAAACAATAAATACACAGCAAACAAGAGCAATACTATGCATGACAAGACAAAAAGCAGCACTAGGCGTGTTCTAACGCGATGCTACACGATACCGGCGAAGGGGGGAACATTTGGGAATGTTTTCCCGGAGTTTGGCATTTTCGGATAAACGAACCGGAGGGGAAAGTTTCTAGTTCTGTATGCCAGGGGCATGTGACAGAAGACGGGAGAGCGTATCCGGATTCGTCTCGTCGTTCTGAGAAACTTTCATGTAGAAAACTTTTTCATCCGAGTTACGGATTATTTTCTAAGACTTTTCAAAGATTTAAACAATTATTTGGGATTCCTGAAAATTGGCTAAGTCTGAGAATTGTTCAGTCTTTAAACTTCACTTAGCTGTTTTTCAGAGGCTATCACTAGTGTTCTGCCCATCCTATGAATTAGTGCCTTATACCAATTGTGAGCATTCTCAGTGATCTACAAGATAGTAGCACTTTCATCCAAATTAGAGTTCATTTGCTTGATCATCAACAGCTCTGAAGTAGCTATGAAAATAAAGTTGTTTTTCGGGTTTTTCTGTTAACAGAACATACCACTTTGCGATTTTCATAGTATTTAATCCATGAATCGAGAAGATTTGGTCCAGTGGGATAAAATGGAGTTTCTCATCTATACTTTCTACTCACATTATTTTCACTCATGCTAGGAACAGTCTTATCGCTGTGTAGGGGCTGTTTAGAGGGCTAGTCATTGTAGAAATACAAAAGCTAGCTAGTAGCTATAGTAGCATTCAGCAGCAGTAGTAGATTCAGCAGAGCAGCAGCTGCAAGCAGGAGCAAGCAGCAGCGGCACTAGCAGTAGGCAGCGCAACTGGCAGCGGCGACGGGCGCAGGTGGCTGCAGGAGACGCGCGCAAGCACGCGACGCTCGCACAAGGCGAAGCCGCGGCCGGTGGAGCTCGCGAAACGGGGCGGCCGCAGCAACAGATGCAGAAGCAATAGCGCCGCGCGTGGGAGGGGAGGAGGAGCAGGGGGCGCGCTGGGCGAGTGCAGCAGCAGAGTAAGCGGGCGGACGCGAGCAGGGCGCGGGTGAGCGCGAGCGCGTGTGGGCGAGCAGGAGAGCGCAGTGAGGCGAGGCAGAGGAGGGGACTAGGGATGACGCAGGCCGCGGCGCTCGCGACGCGTAGGCGGGCAACCACAACGGAGCAGCGGCAGCAGAGGGAAGCTTCGGCAGATGCAGCGGCACAGGAGCAGCACAGCACGCACGCACGTACACGAATGCGTACGCGGGGGGGGGGGGGTCGGACGAACTCGGGGACGGCGGCCTACGGTGCAAGAACGGGAGTGGAGAGGAGGTGCTCACCAAGCAGGCACAAGGAGGCCCGTCGAGTGGCTTAGGAGCAGCAGAGGTGGCCGGCGTCAAAGAAGGCGGCGACGATCCGGGGCGGACGGAGGTTGAGGACGGGGAGGCAGCAGGCACACGGGTGGCTTTCGGCCCGAGCTCGCCCACGTAGTCGAAGTAGGCGACGAAGGCGGTGCCCCTGGCGCGGTCTCCGGCAGTGGGGTGGGCAGCGGCGACGGCTACACAGGCGACGCGTCCATGGCGGAGCTCGGGAAGGAGGGGGATCTGGATGAGGATGAGGAGGAGAGGCCGAGGGGTAAAGTGGGTGGAGGTTGGTGGGGAGGAGGCCGAGGCGTAGAGGGGGGCTCGGCCTTATCCTCTCCGGGGAGTCGCCGTCGAGGCGGTGTGGCAGGGTTCGCCCCTGTTGCGACCCTGGTCGGAGGAACAGGGGGAGAAGGCGACCCGGGGAGGAGCTGGGCCGGACCAGCTGGGCCTGTCCCTAGTGTGCCGAGGCCCAGGGGGCAGGGGAAGCTTTCCTTTTTTGTTCTTTAGTCCTTTCTTGTTTCATTTATTTTACGGCAATAAACCACTTTATAAAAAGTTGGTTCACCACCAATATTAACAAATGAATATTTGCCACTTGATGAACATTTTAGTTTTGGCATTTGAAGACTTTATTTTTGACTTTAGCTTAAATTTGAAATTGAATGGTGACTTGGATCAAGTGAGGATTAGCAATAGTAAGAGTGATGACCTGGCATCATTAGCAGGAGGTTACTGTAGCTTAATTATCCGGGCGTCACAACTACATGACACTTCACCATGATTTGGGCCTAGGGAAAGGCATTGGGAAGTAATAAGTAGATGATTGGTTGCTAGAGTGACAAAAGCTTAAACCCTAGTTTATGCGTTGCTTCGTAAGGGGCTGATTTGGATCCATATGTTTCATGCTATGGTTAGGTTTACATTAATTCTTCTTTCGTAGTTGCGGATGCTTGCGAGTGGGGCTAATCATAAGTGGGAGGCTTGTCCAAGGAAGGGCAGCACCCAAGCACCGATCCACCCACATATCAAATTATCAAAGTTCAAATTACTTTCTTGTACTAGTTCTTTTATGAAAAAGGATATTAAATTCAAATGGGATTTATTGGAAAGAATTAATCGCAACTCTGAAGATTGGGAACTCGACGAAGGTGAGGAGTCAGGTATAAACCTTAAGTTTGATTGTATTAAATCTTTTATTCATACCGATGCTTTTCGTGATTTTAGCACTAAATATGGACTTGGCTCTGAGATAGTAGCTTCTTTCTGTGAATCATTTGCTACTCATGTTGATCTCCCTAAGGAGAAGTGGTTTAAATATCTGTCGGTGTTCTGGGAACGGGGGTCCCCAGACTTGCCTGCCTGCAGCCCACGGCGTGGCTATGTTAGCGGGCCTGTACGGCCCATTCTCGTCAATGAGGCATTCAAGACCCTCGCGAGGGGCCAAGCCTCGCGAGGTGGACGACGCAAGACCTCCTCAGGAGTGGCCTCACCAGGCTGCCTCGCGAGGAGTGAAGATATCAAGGCAGGGCAAACCTCGCGAGGCTCTCGTGACGTGAGCCATGACGATCAAGATCAGGCAGGCGCCAGGCGGGCGCCAGCGCGCGCAGCGTCCTTGTTTCCTCTTTGGTGCTAAGGAGGCAAGCGCAGGCGCGGAGTACCGAGGCATCAAGCAAAGGTTTCCATATCAGTGCAACGATACCAAGACTAGCAGGACGGCAGGACGGAGGTCACCATGGATCCCAAGACGGCATCACCACCAGAGCCTTTTGCAGGCGAAGACCGCTTTTGTCAGGATAAGCTGTACTAGCTGTCCCCTTTCAAATTGGCCATTGTTGGCTCCCTTCCTGCTCAATATTTGGGGAGAGGACCAGGGCCTATATAAGTAGAACTAGCAAACACAGTAGAGGGCATCGGGTAACCCATTGAGCAGCACCTCACACCCACAAGTTCGCAAAGCACAAGAACACCTCATCCTCAGGAGGCTGTTCTTCCCCTTGTACTGTTCATCATCAGCCCAAGAGGCAATCCACCACCACCACACTGGAGTAGGGTATTACACCACAATGGTGGCCCGAACCAGTATAAATCTTGTGTCTTTGTGTTGCGAGTTCGTCGAGTTCGTCCGCGAGATCTTACCGAGCTAGGGCGTAGATCGGTAGGGAGGAAATCTCCGCGCGCACCCCAGTGTTCGAACCTTGAGGGTTTTGCCGGAACCCGTGATCCGACATTTGGCGCGCAAGGTAGGGGTGCGCCGGAGCTTCCTTTCCGTCGTTCGCGTCCATTTGCTCCATCGTATCCATGGCGGACGCTCGCCGTGCTCGTGCTGAGCATCGAGCCGCCCTGGCCACCCGCATCACTCGGACGGCTCCCGTCGGTGGGCCACCTCGTCGTTCTCCGTCTCCTGCCGCCAACGCCGCCACCGGCCCAGCGGGGAACGAGCAGCAAGCGTCCTCGTTGCACCCCTCGGTGCGGCAGGACGGCCACACCGCCACTCCATCGCTGACTCCCGATGGTTCATCGTCCCACGCTCGTCGCGTTCCCATGGACCCACGGGCCGCGCTCCTCATGGCGCACGAGCTCCTGCGCTACCACCCGGTCGACGACCTCTACGATGACTAGCTCGACCGCATCGCCAAGCTTGTCTGTGCCGCAGGGGACTACCCTGTGCCATCCCTCTCTCCGCCGGGCCCACCGCCAGCTTCAGGCGACGCAGCTCATGGAGCGCCTCCACCACCTCTGCCCTAAGATGGCGCCTTGGCGCCAAGGCGTGCGGCTCCGCGACGCGATCCGCCGCATCCGGCGCCCGCGCGTGAAGAAGGAAGCTGCCAAGAAGTTCCTCGAATGCAAGAGAACGCCCCACCACTCCTCGCACCACCGCGCCAGGATCGTCTGCTGCGGCAGGCCCCCGCGCCACTTGCCGTGGCGATGCGTGGGCGCCAAGACCAAGCTCCGCCTCCAGGACGGGCCCCGGCAACCACGACCGGCTGCCGCGCCTTCACCCCCGAGCTGCGTAGCGTCGCCTGGCCGGGCAAGTTCAAGCCAAATCTGCCTCCACGCTACGACGGCACCCTCGACCCCCCGGAGTTCCTGCAGCTCTACAAGCTAAGCATCGAGGCGGCCAATGGCGACGAGAAAGTCATGGCGAACTGGTTCCCTATGGCACTCAAAGAAGGCGCCCGTTCGTGGCTCCTGAACCTGCCACCAGGCTCGATCTCCTCCTGGGACTTGATGCGCGACCGCTTCGTCGCCAACTTCCAGGGCACTCGCGACCGCCCGCCGGCTGCGGGTGACCTGCGCCGCATCAAGCAACAATCAGGAGAGACCCTCCAGAAGTACATCCAGCGCTTCAACAACACTCCCCTCAAGATCCCCAAGGTGACGGATGAGGACATCATCTCCGCGTTCTCTGATGGTGTCCGCGACATCAAGATGAAGGAAGAGCTCGCTATCCACGAGGAGCTGTGCACATCTCAGGAGCTGTTCAACCTGGCGACCAAGTGCGCAAGAGCTGAGGAAGGGCGCCTCTCCCTCCTCGAGCTGCCAGCTGCAGGCCCATAGGAGAAGAAGGCCAAGGCCAAGGAGGTGAAGCGCAAGGAAGCAGTCGTGCTCGCAGCGGAGTCGGACACCAAGGGAGGCAGAGATCAGCCCGAGTCATCCAAGAGCAGTCGACCGTTCTGTGCCTTCCACAACCTGAACACCCACAACACCAGCGACTGTCAAGAGCTCAGAGCCATTCGTGAAGGACGCTTCAGTCGACGCCCCGAGCGCGGCGACCGGGGCTACGGCCGAGGAGGAGGACGTGGTGGCGGGCGCTGGGACGACCGTGGCCCGTGCCAGGAGTGGCGCAACAGGCCTTGTGAGGACCGCTAGCAGGATCATCCTCATGAGGGTGTCTGGAGGGACCAGCCTCGTGAGGATCGTCCTCAGGGCAATGCTGGTCTTCCCCCGCTACCGCCACCGCCAAGAAGGAATGATGACCACCATCAAGACGAGGGGGCTGGGGGCTTCCAGGAGCCGTGCGCTATCGCCTGCATCTTGGGCGGAGCCCAGGCCCCAGCCTCGCAGCGTATCTTCAAACAGTTTGCTCGTGAGTGAATGCAGTCCTCCCCAAGCTTGAGGTCACGCGCCCACTCAGGTGGTCCTAATGCGCCATCACCTTCAACTCGGCAGATCAGCTCAAGTGCGCGGTCACCGCTGGCGCCCTCCCGATGCTTTGTTCACCAGTCCTCAGCAACGTGCAAGTTACCAAGACCCTCATCGACAGTGGAGCAGGGCTCAATGTCCTGTCCGTCGACACGTTCGACAACCTCCAAGTGCCATATGACCAGCTTCATCCTACCAAGCCTTTCTTAGGAGTGACCGAAGGCTCCACCACACCAATAGGGCAGGTCCACCTCCCTGTCACCGTCGGAGAACGCAAGAACTACCGCACCCGGCTCATCGACTTCGACGTCGCGCACATCCGTCTGCCATACAACACCATCCTTGGGTATCCAGCCCTGGCCAAGTTCATGGTGGTGACACACCACGGCTACAACGTCCTCAAGATGCCGGGAAGTGGTGGAATCATTACGGTCCCATGCGAAGAAAGAGACGTGGTGTGCTCCCTCGAGCGTGCCTTTCAAGCTTCAGCAATCGACGACCCCGACAGCAAGGGCGAGGGCCCTCTAGAGACCATCCCCAAGAACAAGAAGCTACGCCGTGCCGGACCTCAGGAGGGTGGCGTCGCAGCTGGAACCTCGTCAGGATCAGCGCTGGCTCCAGGGGCGCCTCCCTCCATCGCATAGGAAGGCGCACCCAACGCCCTCCTCGGTCAGGGCTCAGGGGCTCTCTCCTGGAGGGCCTCAGACCTTGCCAACATCAAGAGGGAGGCGCTCGGGCACCACTTGGAGGCGTGCTTCATGGCACATTTCCCTCAGGAGAACACAAGGTAAGGAGTGCCCACCGCTCAGGAGTTCATCACGAAGACCACTCAGGAACTGCAAGACGCAAGAGCCATGCGTGGCGACCGCCGCTCACGAGGCGCAGCTCCCCATCCAGGTGAGGATGCTGGGCTGCGTGTCTGCATCGATGTCCCAGGGCTCAACAGGGCCGCTTCTCAGGAGCTTTTCTGGCCTTCTCGCGTGGGCCGCTGCGAGGGTCCACCGCACAGCTATGTTCGCATGCCTTTTGGATTGCCGAGCGTGTCGTTCGTCTATCAGCGCAACCTGCAGCGCACCCTGGCGACTCAGGAGGCCAGGCACCGCGCCGTGCTAACAGAGATGGAGACGGTCCCCAAGGAACCACCTGAGCCCCCAGAGCCTCCTGAGGCTCAGGGCCCCGGTGGCGCGTGAGGAGCAATCCCTTCGCCGCGTACCTTCAGCAGCCCCGACATATCTTCATCAACAGAGCCAGGTGACATTTTCCAAGTTCATTCAGCTGGGAGCGCCCCTCGGGCTGCATTATTCCCAGGCCGCATGGGTCCGTCCCTGTGGCATGTATCCCTTTTGCTTATGTCTTTAGCTTACCTTGCTGGGGGTGCCCCTCGGGCTGCATCATCCCCAAGCCGCTCGGGCCTGACCCAGTGGCATGTATCCTTCCGCATTTACTCAAGTTGATCTGCCTTTCATGCGTAATCTACCTGTGATTATCACTTGCTCGATTGCCACCTGCCATGGGTCCACCCCTCTCTCATGCAATTTGCTTGCGCGTTAAAAGGGGGGCTCCTGAGCATCGCGACTCAGCAGCTCTTACTGGCTCTCCAGCCCTCACCCCCTGGCCTTGACCACGGCATCGCGACCTGGCACACCAGCGGCGGCTGAGCTCGCTCGAGGGCCAGGACCTGAGGACGCAGAGCGCTTATACCTAACCGTCTCGCAGGAACACACAGCTATCAATGACCCAAGACCAAGCGCAACCCGCCTTGAGGTAGGGCCTTGTGAGTCCCGCGTTGGCTCACAAGTGCCCAGATACACCTCGCAGCCCTGCCGTCCAAGCACGTGTCAGGGCGGGGCTGTACACGCCCCGGGGGCTCTCCTCAGAGGGAGCCCCCCTCCCATGCACAAGTGGAAGCACCATGCTCCGCGCTGGCCGTCGACACTGCCGAGGAGCGGCTATGCCCGTGCACAAGCGGAAGCACTATGCTCCGCGCTAGTGATAAACAATTGAGGGCGGCTTCACGGTTGTACCAACCTCAGGGAGCCCTAGAGCTCAGCGTCCAGCCTCACCGCAACGCCTCCCCTCGGGAGAGCCGCGCGAGGGGGCTGGGCACGGGGGCTGCGCTCGGGTCACGCTCAAGCATATGCCACCCAACCAGGTCTCCCGGGCCTGGGGCTGCGCTCGGGTCACGCCCAAGCGCACGCCGCCCAAACAGGTCTCCCGGACCTGGTCGTCGTGCGCCCCTCCCGAGGCCTCGGCGAGGGCAGGTATGGAGATTGTTTGCATGTCAAGGGGGACTCCTAAGCATCGCGAATCAAGAGCCTAACTGGTCACGTAGACCCTCACTCCTTGGTCCGTCCAGGTCTCCGGTCGGCCCAATGGCGGTTGAGGTATGCGCGGGGCCGGGCTCTGCCGACGTAGAACATTAATCTATCCTCGCGTACTCTCCATATAAGTTGTTTGCGCGTCAAGGGGGGCTCCTGAGCAGCGCGACTCAGGAGCCTAACTGGTCACGTAGCCCCTCACTCCTTGGTCCGTCCTGGTCTTCGGTCGGCCCAACGGCAGTTGAGGTATGCGCGGGGCCGGGCTCTGCCGACGCAGAACACAAAGCAGATAGGAAGAAAATCGCAAAATCTTGAAGCAAATATTACAAAACATATTGTTCTCACAATATCAAACGCAAGTTTTAACGCCTCCACGAGGCCCGATGCATGATTGCAGGAATAAAACAGGAAAGGAGCCGCAGGTCACCCCTGAGCACCATCAACGCCCGTGGGCGGCACTCCTCCCTTGGTGGTGTCGCCCCCGGTCAAGGGCGCGGAAGCAAAGCCGTGGAACTTCTTCAGCAGGGCCTCCACCTGACCTTGCACGGCTGCGGCGGCAGTTGTGTAGTGTTCATCAGCCACAGGCTCCAGCAGCTTGTCAAGACGAGCGCTGGGGTCACGAAGGTGCAGGTGGCTGAAGACGCTAGTCAACGCAGGTAAAGAAAGAACATGAGCCTCCGCCTCTACCATGGGAGTGACGCCCTCCACAACTTCCTCGAGTGCCTTCACCAAGAAGGGAAGTAGCTGGGCAGGGCCATCCTCATCGGTGGCCAGCGGCCTCTCCAAGCCGTTCTCGTAGAGCGTCTTCAGTGCCGCACGAGACCTCTCCTCGAGATCAGCGAAGGTCGCACGGTCCTCAGCCCGGACCTTCGCCTTGGCATCAACATCGGCCTCCTTCGCCTTCACCTCCCGCTCCAGCTCCTCCCGCCGGCTGTGCTCAGTAGCCTGCGTCTTCTCCAGCTCCTCCAACTCGGCGTCACGGTTCTTGACGGCATCCTCCCGGGCCCTCATCTCCTCCTCCTTCACCTGGTGGCCGCGTGCTTCTTCCACGTGTTGGTCGCGCAGACGCTTCAGCTCGTCCTCCAACTCTTGGCAGCGGCCGCGGGCGGCCTCGGCGTCCTTCAGTGCCGCGTCACGATTAGCCACGGCTTTGACGGCACTCTGCTTCTCCTTCTCCGAGGACGCCGCGGCTTGGCTCAGCGTCGCTCGAACCGCCAAGTCAGAGTGAAGCCAGCCGGAGGCCATTTCCAGGCGCCCGGCTACCAGGCGCGGGTCGCGCCCAGGAGATCTTCCTGCAGCTGTGCCATCTCTGAAAGAACACGCTCCAGGGCGGTGGAGGAAGCAGAAGAGCCCGGGAGTAGTGGCGCGGCAGAAGGAGGAATCGGCGTCGTCGCCAAAGCCTGGGAGATCAAGGGCTTCTGAGCCTTTGGCACCTCATCAGCCGAGCCAGGCGCCGGCACTTCCGGAGCTACTGGGGCCACGAGGGCTGACTCCTCCCGATGATGCTCCCCTTGTCCTCGCGAGGGCGACCGGGCTAGGGAAGTGCGAGTGTTGTCGTTCCCTTTCTCCGCAGAGGGGGGCACGGCCGTTGTATCCCCCTTTTCTTCGCCGAAGGCGTCGGCCTGATCAACCAAGGGTGAACGTCAGGAAATAGCAATCACGAGCAGGAACAAGACGAAACTCAAAACACCTACTGATCCACCGCGGCGTAGTCCACCCTCCGCTTGGGAAGCTTGAAGCCTGAAAGCCTCGAAGCCTGAGGCGTCGGCGCGCGAACTCTGGGAGCGGAAGACGGCGCAGCAGAAGGGCCGGAAGCAGCTCCGGGCGGCGTCAAGGCGGAGGCAGCATCCCGAGGAATCAGGGACGACCTGCTCCTTGTCGGGATGATGGGCAGTTCTCCCCCCTCCTGGCGGGCATCAACCTCGGCATCGTCGGGAAGGGCACGGAGGATTTCAGCTTTGCTCAAGGGGGAGGTTTCTCCCATCTCCTCGGGAGTCGCCTCCGAATTCCACCTCCTCTTCCCCCCTCCCGCGAGACTTGTCAGAAGATAGCTCCACCGGCTTCAGCGTCGCGGGGGCTCCGGAGAGCACAGGCGGCACCAGCCCACGTGCATCAAAGGTCGGCCTGGAAGCCACGAGTGGCTCCCAGTCCTTGCGGAGGAACAAAGGAGTGAAGGCGCTTGGCGGGTACTCCTGGTTGTCCCCAACCAGGAGGCGCAGGACAGCAGTCAGTTCATCGTCAGGCAGGGCCCCTGGCCTCAGGCAGGTCTTGTCTCCTTCATCTCCAAGCTTCCACAAGGGGCGCGCACGCGTCTGGAGCGGGGCGACGCGCAACATCAGGAATTCCCTCAGGAGCATGGCCCCTGTGACCTTCGTCGCCTTCGTGTTGCCCGGCTTCAGGTCGGTCTGCATCTGCTCCAACACCGACGACGCCCGCTCGTCGGCAAGCTCTGCGCGAGGCCACCCCTTGTTAAACTGGGGCGCCTCCGTCGGCAATGCCAAGCGCGGGTGGTCGCGCTTGGCGTCCATCATGACCCATTTGGCCCAGATGTCGTCGGCTCTCTTCCCGGTGTTCGAGATCGACTTGGCCTTGCCGGATGCGACGAAATTGGCGCACCCGGAGACGTGTCCATCGCTGACGCAAAGGAAGAAGAGGTGGCGCAGAAGAGCCACGGACGGCATCACGCCCAGATACGCCTCACAATAGTAGGCGAAGATGGACAGGAGCAGGATAGAGTTGGGATGGAGATGCAACGCCTACAGCCCGTAGTGGTCGAGGACCTCGTAAAAGAAATCGGAGAAGGGAGGAACCAACCCGGCGGTGATGCTGCTCAAGAAGAAGGGGAAGAAGGTGCTTCCCTCAGGCTCCGGCACGTTGGAGGCAAGCCGGAGCTCCGTCTTCCCCCATTCATTGCTCTCCCCTGCCGTCAGCAAGTGCGTGGAGGCGAGGCTCTTCTCTGTGACGTTGGGCGCCTCAAGAGCTAGCTCGTACCAAGCCGGCGCCGAGCAGGACTTGACCTTGCGCGGCGCCATTAGTCGCAGATGTGGAGCAATATTGGAGCAGATCTGGAGTGATCGGTAGCGAGGAGCGAGAAAGGGGGTCTGAGGCAAGGCGAAGGGGAACAGTGAAGGCAAGCGCTGCCTGCGCCAGCCTTTTGTCAAGTCGAGCAGTTGCCGAGGCGGCATGGGGAAGCGGAGACGCCCACGTCCAATCAACCACCACGCGTTGATCAAGGCCACAGGCTTTTGGCGCTCGCGGCGCTACGCGCTTGACCTTTGGCTTTGCCTCGAAGCCAAGCCCGGGCGCGCCTTGGGCCCGGGGGCTACTGTCGGTGTTCTGGGAATGGGGGTCCCCAGACTTGCCTGCCTGCAGCCCACGGCATGGCTATGTTAGCGGGCCTGTATGGCCCATTCTCGTCAACAAGGCATTCAAGACCCTCGCGAGGGGCCAAGCCTCGCGAGGTGGACGACGCAGGACCTCCACAGGAGCGGCCTCACCAGGCTGCCTCGCGAGGAGCAGAGATATCAAGGCAGGTCAAACCTCGCGAGGCTCTCATGACGTGAGCCATGACGATCTATATCAGGCGGGCGCCAGCGCGCGCAGCGTCCTTGTTTCCTCTTTGGTGCTAAGGAGGCAAGCGCAGGCACGCAGTACCGAGGCATCAAGCAAAGGTTTCCATATCAGTGCAACGAGACCAAGACTAGCAGGACGGCAGGACGGAGGTCACCATGGAGCCCAAGACGGCGTCACCACCAGAGCCTTTTGCAGGAGAAGACCGCTTTTGTTAGGATAAGCTGTACTAGTTGTCCCCTTTCAAATTGGCCGTTGTTGGCTCCCTTCCCGCTCAATATTTGGGGAGAGGACCAGGGCCTATATAAGTAGAACTAGCCTCCACAGTAGAGGGCATCGGGTAACCCATTGAGAAGCACCTCACACCCACAAGTTCGCAAAGCACAAGAACACCTCATCCTCAGGAGGTTGTTCTTCCCCTTGTATTGTTCATCATCCGCCCAAGAGGCAATCCACCACCACCACACTGGAGTAGGGTATTACACCACAATGGTGGCCCGAACCAGTATAAATCTTGTGTCTTTGTGTTGCGAGTTCGTCGAGTTCGTCCGCGAGATCTTAGCGAGCTAGGGCGTAGATCGGTAGGGAGGAAATCTTCGCGCGCACCCCAGTGTTCGAACCTTGAGGGTTTTGCCGGAACCCGTGATCCGACAATATCATCCTCCCATTGAAGTTAAAGTAGTAGAATCTATAAAAGTTGAAGAAGAAACTATTACTTATAATGTTGATCCTATTGTTCCTACTGCTTATATTGAGAAACCACCTTTTCTTGTTAGAATAAAGGATCATGCTAAAGCTTCAAATGTAGTTCATAAGAGTTATACTAGAACACCCACACCCGTGAACAAATGAAAGTTGAACCTAGTATTGCCATGGTTAAAGATCTCTTGGTTGATAATATTGGTGGGCATGTTATTTATTTCTGTGATGAAGCTGCTAGAATTGCTAAACCTAATACTAAAGATAAACATAGACCTGTTGTTGGCATGCCTGTTGTTTCTGTTAAAATAGGAGATCATTATTATCATGGTTATATGATGTGGGTGCTAGTGTGAGTGCAATACCTTATACCTTATATCTGTTAAATTATGAATGATATTGCACCGGCTGAGATAGAAGATATTGATGTTACTATTAAGCTTGCCAATAGAGATACTATATCACCAATTGGGATTGTTAGAGATGTTGAAGTTTTGTGTGGGAAATTAAAATACCCTACTGATTTTCTTGTTCTTGCTTCCCCACAAGATGATTTTTGTCCCATTATATTTGGTAGACCTTTCTTGAATACTGTTAATGCTAAGATAGATTGCGAGAAAGATATTGTTACTGTTGGTTTAGGGGATATGTATCATGATTTTAATTTCTCTAAATTTCATAGACAACCCCATGATAAAGAATTTCCTAGTAAGGATGAAATTATTGGTCTTGCTTCTATTGTCGTGCCTCCTACTGATCCTTTAGAACAATATTTGCTAGACCATGAAAATGACATGTTTATGAATGAAAGAAGGGAAATAGATGAAATATTCTTTAATCAAGGGCATGTTTTGAATCACAATTTGCCTATTGAAATCCTTGGGGATCCTCCTCCACCCAAGGGTGATACCATATTTGAGCTTAAACAATTACCTAATACTCTAAAATATGCTTATCTCGATGAAAAGAAGATATATCCTGTTATTTTTAGTGCTAACCTTTCAGAGCATAAAGAAAAGAAATTATTGAAAACTCTGAAGAAGCACCGTGCCGCTATTGGATATACTATTGATGATCTTAAGGGCATTAGTCCCACTCTATGTCAGCACAAAATTAATTTGGATCATGATGCTAAACCTGTTATTGATCATCAGTGACGATTAAATCCTAAAATGAAAGAAGTGGTAAGAAATGAAATACTAAAGCTTATGGAGGCAGGTATAATTTATCCTATTGCTGATAGTAGATGGGTAAGTCATGTTCATTGTGTCCCTAAGAAGGGAGGTATTACTATTGTTCCTAATGATAAGAATGAATTGATCCCACAAAGAATTGTTAGGGGTTATAGAATGGTAATTGATTTTCGCAAATTAAACAAAGCTACTAAAAAGATCATTACCTTCTACCTTTTATTGATCAAATGCTAGAAAGACTATCCAAACATACACATTTTTGCTTTCTAGATGGTTATTCTGGTTTTTCTCAAATACCCGTGCCAAAAGATGATCAGGAAATGACCACTTTTACTTGCCCTTTTGTTACCTTTGCTTAGAGACGTATGCCTTTTGGTTTATACAATGCACCTGCTACCTTTCAAAGATGTATGACTGCTATATTCTCTGACTTTTGTGAAAAGATTGTTGAGGTTTTCATGGATGATCTCTCATTTACGGAACTTCTTTTGATGATGGCTTAAGCAACCTTGATCGAGTTTTGCAGAGATGTGAAGAAACTAATCTTGTCTTGAATTGGGAAAAGTGTCACTTTATGGTTAATGAAGGTATTGTCTTGGGGCATAAGTTTTTTGAAAGAGGTATCGAAGTTGATAAAGCTAAAGTAGATGCTATTGAAAAAAATGTCATGTCCTAAAGATATCAAAGGTATAAGAAGCTTCCTTGGTCATGCTGGTTTCTATAGGAGGTTTATTAAAGACTTCTCTAAAATTTCTAGGCCTCTCACTAATCTCTTGCAAAAAGATGTTCCTTTTGTTTTTGATGATGATTGTGTAGAAGCATTTGAAATACTTAAGAAAGCCTTGATTTCTGCACCTATTGTTCAGCCACCTGATTGGAATTTACCCTTTGAAATTATGTGCGATGCTGATTACGCTGTTGGTGTTGTCCTAGGGCAAATAGTTGATAAGAAATTGAATGGTATTCACTATGCTAGTGAAACTCTAGACAATGCCCAGAGAAATTATGCTACTACTGAAAAAGAATTTTTAGCAGTTGTGTTTGCTTGTGATAAGTTCAGATCTTATATTGTTGATTCCAAAGTAACTGTTCACACTGGTCATGCTGTTGTTAAATATCTTATGGAAAAGAAAGATGCCAAACCTAGACTTATTAGATGGGTTCTCTTGCTACAAGAATTTGATTTGCATATTGATAGAACGGGAGCTGAGAACCCCATTGTAGACAACTTGTCTAGGTTAGAAAATGTCCTTGATGACCCACTGCCTATTGATGATAGCTTTCCTAATGAGTAGATACATGTAACAAATGCTTCTCGTAATACTCCATGGTATGTTGATTATGTTAATTACATTGTTGCTAAATTTATAACACCTAGTTTCACATACCAGCAAAAGAAAAAGTTTTTCTATGATTTAAGACATTACTTTTGGGATGACCCACACCTTTATAAAGAAGGAGTAGATGGTGTTATTAGACGTTGTGTACCTGAGCATGAACAGGAACAGATCCTACACAAGTGCCACTCCGAGGCTTACGGAGGATACCATGCTGGAGATAGAACTGCACATAAGGTATTGCAATCTGGTTTTTATTGGCCTACACTCTTTAAGGATGCTCGTAAGTTTGTCTTGTCTTGTGATGAATGCGAAAGAATTGGTAATATTAGTAGATGTCAGGAAATGCCTAAGAATTGTTCACTTGTTATTGAACCATTTGATGTTTGGGGTTTTGATTATATGGGACCTTTTCCTTCCTCTAATGGGTATACACATATTTTAGTTGTTGTTGATTACGTTACTAAGTGGGTAGAAGCTATTCCAACTAGTAGTGCTGATCATAACACTTCTATTAAGATGCTTAAAGAAGTTATTTTTTCGAGGTTTGGAGTCCCTAGATATTTAATGACTCATGGTGGTTCACATTTTATTCATGGTGCTTTTCGTAAATTGCTTGCTAAATATGATGTTAACCATAGAATTGCATCTTCATATCATCCTCAGTCTAGTGGTCAGATAGAATTGAGCAAAAGAGAGATTAAATTGATTTTGCAAAAGACTGTTAATAGATCTAGAAAGAATTGGTCTAAGAAACTTGAGGATGCATTATGGGCTTATAGAACTGCTTATGAAAACCCTATGGGCATGTCTCCGTATAAAATGGTTTATGGAAAGGCTTGTCACTTACCTCTTGAACTAGAACATAAAGCTTATTGGGCAATCAAAGAGCTCAATTATGATATCAAACTTGTCGGTGAGAAGAGGTTATTTGACATTAGCTCACTTGATGAATGGAGAACCCAAGCCAATGAGCATGCCAACTTGTTAAAAGAAAAAGTTAAAACATGGCATGTAGCAATCCGACCTCAGACGGTCAAATCTCTGTGTTCAGTGTCATCCCTGGATCGGTAATGCTGACACACAAAGTACTCAAAGGATTTATAACAGAGTAGCAATCACACACTTATTACATCGAATGTCTCAAAAGAGAACTTATTACAATAAATATGGCTTAAGGCCATCTAAATAAGATAACAGCGGAAGGCTTGGAAGATAAAGTGTGTCCATCAACTCTAACGGCATAGCTGAGTGCACGACAAACGACCTAGCGCACCTTACTCCTCGTCTGAAAAATCTGCAACATGATATGTTGCAGCCCGAAAAGGGTCAGCACATGGAATATGCTGGCAATATAACACAGTAGAGCAATAAACGGATAAATGCTATCACTACATGCAAATATGGCTGGTGGAGGCTCTATGGTTATATTGTTTTTGCGAAAAGCCAATTTTTCCCTACAACAAAGGAATATATTTTATTTAACTATCATGGTGGTTGAAACATTGAGAGTGGTACCCCCATCTCAATCCCAATTAAAAAGTGTACATTAGCAACCCAACAAATTAATTTAAAGTGATGAGATCAAACCAATAATTCAAGTACCAGATACTCAAGTTGTCCATAACCGGGGACACGGCTAACCATGATTAGTTTGTACACTCTGCAAAGGTTTGCGCACTTTTCCCCACAAGACTCGATCTCCTCCGTTGGATTTCTCGCACTACATGGTGTTTGAGAAACGGATGACCGAGACACAGTCTTTCAGAAGCATTAACTCTAACCCCGGGTAGAAAGTACCAACCTACATCCCCTCATCTGCTAGCCTACCACTGGAAGAGGTCATGCAACATACTCAACTATGCTAGAGCCCATAATAGCTTGTGGCTGCACATGGAAGTTTCTAGCATGAATAATCTTATGATCCCTTTGAGCCCGGGTCGCGGACCATAGGAGGATCACACAGTATAACCCCGGGATCTCCTAGGACAACAGTGGTATAACCCCAGGTGCCCTAAACCAACAATCCACCCAGATGTGTATTAAAGTTGCCACCTTAAGTTGAACCATTAATTAACAAACTCGCATCTTTGATGGATACACTTAAACCCAATCCACGTCTACAAGCATAGCATGGCAATATAAGCATAACGTAGAAGTAACTCCCAAGGGTTTGATAATAAAACAGGTAATAGGTTCTACCTCATCATCGACTTCGCATCCTAATCATGCAGTGTTTGAGGATTGTAACTAATGCATAAAATTTGGGTATGAAAAGAGTATGATCAATGTGTTACTTGCCTTGCTGACGATCCGCGAAACCTAGTGACTCGTAGTAGCATGCTTCGCACTCCGGGAATTCTATCGCAAACAAACAATAGCATACATAAGCACTCAAGGAAAGATGCACGGGTAAAACTCAAATAAGAAGATCTAACCAGAAAGTTCAACTGAAGAACTCCGGTTCGCAAAAAGAATCAAATCAAACGGAGCAACGAAACTCAAACTACGATAAAAACAAGATCCATTTACTAATCTGGACTAAAGTCAAATTTTACAGTACCAAAATATTGTTCAAGTTGGTTAAACAGAAAGAGGGCTTCGTGACGAAGATCTAGGCTCCTGTTTCACCTGATTTGGATAAACGAGCGAAATGATAAACTAAAACGAAGATTAGGGCAGAAATCACGATCGAAAATAATCGCGGAAAAACCCTGGAAAAATAAAACGAAACGAACAGGCTAACGAACGAACGTTCGCTGTCTGCGGCTAACTGGCGAACATCGTTCGTTAAAACGAACGTACGGACAAACGTCCGCTATTTAACTAAACCGAAGAAAACCGAGCAAAAACCGATCTAAACAAAAAACCGATCTAGGGTTTTTACCGAAAACAAAACCGATGAAAACCGGCGAAGAAAACTGGCGGCGGGGTCAACGGCGAGATCCGACGCAGCGGCGGCGGCTCCGGCGACGGCGGGCGCCGGGGGGAGGCGGCGGCTGCGGCGAGAGGCGGCGCGAGGCGGCGGACGCGGTAGCGGCGCGATTGGCTAGAGTTTCGGGGTGCGCCGGCTGGCGGCGGCGACTTGGGCCTCGGGGCCTCGGGCGGCGGCTTTTAAAGCCTGAGCTCGGACGAGTCCGGCTCGGGTACGGCCCGTTAGGTCGGTGCGCGTTTTTTTATAAGTCCTCACGCGGAAAAACTAATAATAGAAATACTAAGCGGAGTCCAAAAATCCTGATATAAATTTTCACGGTCCTCTAATAATATTGCGGACAAAGTGAACATTTATTTGGGCCTCAAATGCAATTTTGAAAAACGTATATTTTTCCTAATTCAAATAAAATAGCAATAAAATCCAAATAAAATTATTTATTTGATTTTAACATTTCTCCTCCCATATTTCTTTTATTTTGGAGAAGTCATATTATCTCGTCTCATATATTTTAATGTGAAATATTTTTGAACAGAAAAATAATTAAAACCAAATGATCCTCTTTTCAAAATTTGAGAAAAACTCAAATATGAAAATAACGAAATTCCCAAATCTCTCCGTGGGTCCTTGAGTTGCTTAGAATTTCTTGGATCGCGAAACGAAATGCGATAAAATATGATATGCATAAATGACCTATTTATAACATTCCAAATTGAAAAGTTGGGATGTTACAAACCTTCCCTCCCTTAAGATGAATCTCGCCCTCGAGATTCGGGTTGGCTAGAAAATAGGTGTGGGTGGTCTTTGCGTAGATCATCCTCTCTCTCCCAGGTGGCTTCATCCTCGGTATGGTGGCTCCACTGAACTTTGCAAAACTTGATAACCTTGCTGCGTGTAACTCGGCTGGCAAACTCGAGAATCTTTATTGGTTTCTCCTCATAGGTTAGATCACTATCCAACTGAATTGCTTCCAGGGGCACTGTATCTCTCAGAGGAATATCGGCCATCTCGGCATGGCACTTCTTCAACTGGGAAACGTGAAACACATCATTAACTCCTGACAGTCCTTCGGGTAACTCCAACTTGTAGGCTACCTCTCCCATACGTTCCAAAACTCGGTATGGTCCTACAAATCTCGGGGCTAACTTTCCCTTTACTCCAAAACGTTTAACTCCTCGCAGTGCTGACACACGAAGATATGCTCTGTCTCCGATTTCATAGACTACCTCCTTGTGTTTTGAGTCTGCATAACTCTTATGCCTGGACTGGGCTACCTTCAGTCTATCTCGAATCAGCTTAACCTTCTCTTCTGACTCTTTAATTAAATCCGGACAAAACAACTGACGGTCTCCTACTTCATCCCACATCAACGATGTTCTACACCTCCTTCCATACAAAGCTTCGAAAGGTGCCATCTTCAAACTGGCCTGGTAGCTATTGTTGTATCAGAACTCTGCGTATGGAAAAATTTCATCCCAGCTAGATCCATAATCTAGCGCACAAGTTCTCAACATGTCCTCCAGAATCTGATTGACTCTCTCGGTCTGTCCATCTGTCTGCGGGTGAAATGTTGTACTGAACTCCAGCCTGGTACCCAAAGTCTGGTGCAGCTGGTGCCAAAACATTGAAGTAAACTGTGTTCCTCTATCTAATACGATGGTCCTCGGAACTCCGTGCAGACATACGATCCTGGTCATATATATCTTGGCCAACTCTGCGCTTGTATAGGTGGTCTTCACTGGAATAAAGTGAGCCACTTTGGTGAAACAATCCACTACTACCCAAATAGAATCATATCCCGATCGGGTCCTGGGCAATCCGGTGATGAAATCCATGCCAAGCTTGTCCCACTTCCATTCGGGTATCGGCATAGGCTGCAGTAATCCTGCTGGCCTCTGATGTTCTGCCTTTACTCTCTGACATACATCACATACGGCTACATACTCGGCAATATCCTTCTTCATTCTAGTCCACCAGAAACGCTCCTTCAAATCCAAATACATCTTGGTGTTTTCAGGGTGTATCGAGTATGGCGAGTCATGAGCTTCCTGTAGTATCAACTTCCTGATCTCAGCATTATTGGGCACATATAGACAGTCCTCAAACCACAAGGTGTCGTGCTCATCCTCACGAAAACCTTTGGCTTTCCCTTCACTCATCTTCTCCTCTATCTCGGCAATTTCTTTGTCATCCTTATGAGCTTCTCGAATCTTTCCCAATAATGTTGACTGAACCTCCAATGCTGCAACAAAACCTCTAGGGACTATCTCCAAACGAAGCTCCCTGAGATCCTCTGCTAACTCCTTAGGTAATCCTCCGCTCACGAGCATATTGGCATAACTCTTCCGGCTCAAAGCGTCTGCTACGACATTGGCCTTGCCTGGATGATAGTGCAACTTCATATCATAATCCTTTATGAGCTCCAACCATCTCCTTTGCCTAAGATTCAGCTCCTTCTGTGTGAAAATGTACTTCAAACTCTTAGGATCTGTGTACACATCACAACGGTTTCCAATAAGGAAATGTCTCCAGGTCTTGAGCGCATGCACTACGGCTGCTAACTCCAAATCATGCGTGGCATAATTCAACTCATGCGGTCGAAGCTGTCGTGAGGCATATGAAACAACCCTTCCGTCCTGCATAAGTACTCCTCCAAGTCCTAAGCGAGATGCGTTGCAATACACTTGGAAATCCTTGTGTATATCCGGCAAAATCAGCATTGGGGCTGTAACCAAACGTTTCTTCAACTCCTGGAAACTTGCTTCACATTCTTCTGTCCATTTGAACTTAGTATCTTTCTTCAACAACGCCGTCATAGGCTTCGCAATCTTGGAAAAATTCTCAATGAATCTCTTGTAGTATCCCGCGAGTCCAAGAAAACTGCGGATCTCTCCAACTGAGGTGGGTACCAACCACTCAGTGACAGACTTAACCTTGGGGGGATCCACTGCTATACCCTCTCCTGATATAACATGTCCCAGGAATCCAACTTCCTTCAACCAAAACTCACACTTGCTGAACTTGGCATATAACTGATGTTCCCTGAGCTTCTCGAGAACTAAACGCAAATTCTCCTTGTGTTTCTCTTCATTCTTCGAGTATACCAAAATATCATCAATGAACACCACAACAAACTTATCCAAGAACTCCATGAATACCTTGTTCATCATGCTCATAAAATAGGCAGGGGCGTTAGTCAATCCAAATGACATAGTACTCATATAGCCCGTACCTTGTGGTAAAAGCTGTCTTAGGTATATCCTATTCTTGAATCTTCAGCTGGTGGTATCCTGATCGCAGATCGATCTTGGAGAATACTTTAGCTCCTTGCAGCTGGTCAAACATATCATTGATCATCGACAGTGGGTACTTGTTCTTGATCTTCACTTCATTCGACGCACGATAATCAACAACCATTCTTAATGATCCATCCTTCTTCTCAACCAAGAGCACTGGGGCTCCCCATGGTGACGAGCTTCGTCGAATGTAACCTTTCTCCAATAACTCCTTAATCTGCTTCTTAATCTCCTCCAGATCATTTGCGGGCATCCGGTATGGTCTCTTCAATATTGGTCCGGTGCCTGGCAATAGCTCTATCAAAAACTCAATGTCTCGATCTGGCGGCATGCCTGGTAACTCCTCTGGAAATACATCTGGGTAATCCTTCACTACAGGCACTTCCTCCTGAACCACTCCTGAGAGAGAGTTTCTCCTCGGCGCATGCCTGGATACATACTTGATCCTTTTTCCCTCCGGGGTGGTGAGTAGAATTGACCCACTAGCACAGTGAATATTTCCTCCATACTTCGATAACCAATCCATTCCCAGTATCACATCCAATCTTTGTGACTCCAAAATTATTATGTCTGAGGGGAAAACATGGCTACCAATGGTTAGGGGTATCCGATCGCACCATCGGCTGGCCATATACTCTGCACCTGGTGAGCTTACTAACAAGGGTGTCCTAAGGGCTACGGTGGGTAACTTAAACTTGTCCACAAATCCCCTTGAAATGTATGAATGCGATGCACCAGTATCAAATAGAACAAGAGTGGTAAATGACTTAACCAAAAACTTACCGATAACTGCATCTGGCTGCTCTTCAACCTCCTCCACGTTCACGTGGTTCACTTGTCCCCTGTTGAAAGGGTTGGGCTTCTTCCCAGCGCTTCCATTGCCATTTCCGTTCTTCAATTCCGGACAATCATTGGCGTAGGCCCAGTCTTCCCGCACTTGAAACAGGTAATGTGACTTTGATCCTTCTTGGCGAGTGTGGCTGGGTTAGAGTGGTTCTGATTGCTGCCTGCTCCATTCCGGTTTCCATTCTAGGGGCCACTATGGTTATGCGTACTTCCTCCATTGTGAGTGTGGCCTCCATGGTTATGGGTAAATCCTCCCGAGTTCGGGGTAAATCAAGGCTTCTGCTGAGCTCCTGAATTGTACTTCCCTTGTCCATACTTCCTTTTGCGGCTCTCAATTTTCTGTTGCTTCCCTTCAATCATAAGAGCCCTGTCTACCAACTCCTGGTAGTTAACAAATGTTGCTACTATCAACTGCATGCTCATCTCATCATTTAACCCTTCCATAAACTTCTCCTGCTTCGCGGCATCTGTGGCCACATCATCAGGGGCATAGCAAGCTAACTTACTAAACTCATCTATGTACTGAGCCACAGTACGGTTTCCCTGGCGTAAGTTGCGAAACTCACGCTTCTTCATGTTCATAGCTCCAGTTGAGACATGTGCAGTGCGGAATGCTTGCTGAAACTGATCCCAAGTGATGTTGGCTATAGCGAAAGTGGTTGTGTAATTCTCCCACCATGAGGCTGCGGGTCCATCCAACTGATGTGCGGCAAAACGCACCTTCTCTGCATTTGTGCAACCTGCGGTGGTCAACTCCCTTCCAATCATGCGTAGCCAGTCATCCGCAACTATTGGCTCGGTGCTACTGGAAAACACCGGCGGCTGCAACCTCAGAAAACGGGCTAAGTTGTCAACTCGAGGTGGTGGTGGCGGGTTGTTGTTGTTGTTGCCTTGGTTCTGGACTAATATCTGCATCAAGGCATTCTGCTGCTGGATCAACTGGATGATCTCAGGTGGGAAGACAAATCCGGCGTCACGTCTCGGAGGCATCTGATGGGTTTAGAGGGGAGAGATTATAATAGAAATGAGGTCTAATGAGAAAACACTACCCATATGCACATGAGACAAACACAATCATATCACATCAAAACAATTCAAGCAAGGGCATACAATCGATCTAACTATCGTTACAGAGTGCTCGGGCTACTACTATATACATGGGGAAACACTACTAATCATATGGTGGTCATCTAGAAATTTTGATCAGTGGAAGACTCCATGATATCCGCTCCAGCTTCGTCTTCATAATCATCATCACTATCGTCGGGGTCGGAGTCGGTGTCGTCAATGATGATGTAGTCTTCAGAATGTATTTCCTTAGGTTCGTCGTCTTCTCCTCCTAGCGCGGGCTCTCCCATAAAAACTCCTAGCTTCCTTGTCAGGTCGTCATTCTTCTCCACGAGTGTCGTCATTTCCTCCTCATATCCATCGCGTGTAGACTTGAGTTCCTCTTCTAGCTCTGAAATCCTGGTCATTGACTTCTTTAGGTCTATCATGCATGCGCACATCTGATACTCCTGCCGACGAATGTGCTGGTTTAGCTCCTGGACGAATGCTGCAATGGACCTGTCCCTCCTGGTGCGGACTATCTCCCATTGCTCATCTCGGTGCCCACATATTTGGTAGATAGTATCCTTGAGATCCTTGTGATAAACTTCGCCAATACGTCCCATGGCGATGTGAGCTGCCATGCTCTTTCCTACACTCTAGGTTGGTGCATCAAAGGAAAACTCTATGGGTTCTGTGACTGGCGTGAATATCCTTCCTGGAACTTGAACTCGAATCATCCAGCGCTCCTCTTCTGGTAAAGTGGCGGTGTAGGTCCCGGTGAAGCTTGGTATTCCGATGTTCAGGTACCTAGTGATTTCCTTCAAGTGTCCTCCAAAAGGTGTGTCTTCATCCAGTTGTGCAAACTTGTTCCTTGAGTCCGCCATCCTAAAAAGTATAAAATGGAGAGGAGTCAGAAATGAGTAGAGAAGAGTGACCTATGGCTCATCTTAATGGTCGTGTCCTACATTCAGCGTGTGCTCTGATACCATCTTGTAGCGATCTGACCTCAGACGGTCAAATCTCTGTGTTCGGTGTCATCCCTGGATCGGTAATGCTGACACACACAGTACTCGAAGGATTTATAACAGAGTGGCAATCACACACTTATTACATCAAATGTCTCAAAAGAGAACTTATTATAATAAATATGGCTTAAGGCCATCTAAATAAGATAACAGCGGAAGGCTTGGAAGATAAAGTGAGTCCATCAACTCCAACGGCATAGCTGAGTGCACGACAAACGACCTAGCGCACCTTACTCCTCGTCTGAAAAGTCTGCAACATGATATGTTGCAGCCTGAAACGGGTCAGCACATGGAATATGCTGGCAATATAACACAGTAGAGCAATGAACAGATAAATGCTATCACTACATGCAAATATGGCTGGTGGAGGCTCTATGGTTATATTGTTTTTGCGAAAAGCCAATTTTTCCCTACAACAAAGGAATATATTTTATTTAACTATCATGGTGGTTGAAACATTGAGAATGGTACCCCCATCTCAATCCCAATTAAAAGTGTACATTAGCAACCCAACAAATTAATTTAAAGTGATGAGATCAAACCAATAATTCAAGTACCAGATACTCAAGTTGTCCATAACCGGGGACACGGCTAACCATGATTAGTTTGTACGCTCTGCAGAGGTTTGCTCACTTTTCCCCACAAGACTCGATCTCCTCCGTTGGATTTCTCGCACTACATGGTGTTTGAGAAACGAATGACCGAGACACGGTCTTTCAGAAGCATTAACTCTAACCCCGGGTACTCTCGTCTCTGCTGACGAAGCCTTTATCTCTATCTCTGTTATCCTCGTACCTGCTGATCTCTTCGACTGATAGAGTCTATGCTATTGGTGAAGCTGGTTCTACCTCAACAACAGGATCTGCAAATGGATTTTCAACTAACAGCCTCTGCTCTGTGCTTGCTGTCATGCTGGCAAAAGCGGGGGTTTCGGCCGGCTTTACCTACTATTGGATTTGAACCAATGACTGAGGCGTCGGTCGGTCCTAGAAACGGCGGCAGCTAGCGAGGAGTTAACGACCGGACGTGCTGCAACCTAGGGATCACCAGGCAGCTCTTTGCTCTATAGGGATATCGGGGGGGCATAGCACAATTCTTCTTCTGAAACTGGGATTGGCCTGTTGACTTTGCCCTTCCTTTAGACAAAGAGCCCCCAGTTTCGCGGGATTGGGGGAGTAGTTCCCCTCTAGCCAATCCTAAAAGTTCTTCTGCCTTCGATCCCGTGGTAAGCCTTTCAAGTTTCCAGCCAGTAGACAAGAAATTCAGTAAGTAATAGAAACGGGATAGCCATCATAAAAGGGAAATCTCAATCAGTACTTGTTTTTTGGAAAGCGAGGTTGAGTTATATGAAACTAAGGCAAGAAGACGAAAAGATGTTCACGAGACACTACCAACCTACATCCCCTACATCTGCTAGCCTACCACTTGAAGAGGTCATGCAACATACTCAACTATGCTAGAGCAAATAATAGCTTGTGGCTGCACACGGAAGTTTCTAGCATGAATAATCTTATGATCCCTTTGAGCCTGGGTGGCGGACCATAGGAGGATCACACGGTATAACCCCGGGATCTCCTAGGACAACACTGGTATAACCCCAGGTGTCCTAAACCAACAATACACCCAGATGTGTATTAGAGTTTCCACCTTAAGTTGAACCATTAATTAACAAACTCACATCTGTCATGGATACACTCAAACCGAATCCACGTCTACGAGCATAGCATGGCAATATAAGCATAACGTAGAAGTAACTCCCAAGGGTTTGATAATAAAACAGGTAATAGGTTCTACCTCATCATCTACTTCCCAATACCCACAAGTTAATCACATCCTAATCATGCAGTGTTTCTGGATTGTAACTAATGCATAAAAACTAGGTATGAAAAGAGTATGATCAATGTGTTACTTGCCTTGCTGACGATCCACAAAACCTAGTGACTCGTAGTAGCACGCTTCGCACTCCGGGAATTCCATCGCAAACAAACAATAGCATACATAAGCACTCAAGCAAAGATGCACGGGTAAAACTCAAATAAGAAGATCTAACCAGAAAGTTCAACTGAAGAACTCCGGTTTGCAAATAGAATCAAATCAAACGGAGCAACGAAACTCAAACTATGAAAGAAACAAGATCCATTTACTAATCTTGACTAAAGTCAAATTTACAGTACCAAAATCTTGTTCAAGTTGGTTAAACAGAAAGAGGGCTTCGAGACGAAGATCTAGGCACTTGTTTCACCTGATTTGGATAAACGAGCGAAAAGATAAACTAAAACAAAGATTAGGGCAGAAATCACGATCGAAAATAATCACGGAAAAACCCTAGAAAAATAAAACGAGACGAATAGCCTAACGAACAAACGTTCGCTGTCTGCAGCTAACTGACGAACAGCGTTCGTTAAAATGAATGTACGGACGAACGTCCGCTATTTAACTAAACCAAAGAAAACCGAACAAAAACCGATCTAAAAAAACCGATCTAGGGTTTTTTCCGAAAACAAAACCGACGAAGAAAAGCGGCAGCGGGGTCAACGGCGAGATCCAACGCGGCGGCGGCGGCTCCGGCTCCGGGGGCCGGCGGCGGCAGCGGCGGGAGGCGGCGCGGCGGCAGCGGCACGGGACAGCGGCACGGCGACGGCGCGAGGCGGCGGACGCGGCGGCGGCGCGAGGCAGCGGTCGCGACGGCGGCGCGAGCGCCTAGGGTTTTGGGGCGCGCGGGCTGGCAGCGGCGACTTGGGCCTCCGGGCCTCGGGCGGCGGCTTTTAAAGCCTGAGCTCGGACGAGTCCGGCTCGGGTACGGCCCATTAGGTCGGTGCGCGTTTTTCTTTTTTCTTATAAATCATGACGCAGAAAAACTAATAAAAGAAATACTAAACGGAGTCCAAAAATCCTGAAATAAATTTTCACGGTCCTCTAATAATATTGCGGACGAAGTGAACATTTATTTGGGCCTCTAATGCAATTTTGAAAAACGTATATTTTTCCTAATTCAAATAAAATAGCAATAAAATCCAAATAAAATTATTTATTTGATTTTAACATTTCTCCTCCCATATTTCTTTTATTTTGGAGAAGTCATATTATCTCCTCTCATATATTTTAATATGAAATATTTTCGAAGAGAAAAATAATAAAAACCAAATGATCCTCTTTTCAAAATTTGAGAAAAACTCAAATATGAAAATAACGAAATTCCCAACTCTCTCCGTGGGTCCTTGAGTTGCTTAGAATTTCGAGGATCGCGAAACGAAATGCGATAAAATATGATATGCATAAATGACCTATTTATAACATTCCAAATTGAAAATTTGGGATGTTACATGGCATGACAAAAGGATACAAAAGCGTGAGTTTAATGTAGGTGATCATGTTTCGCTATACAACTCTCGTTTAAGATTTTTTGCAGGAAAGCTTCTCTCTAAATGGGAAGGTCCTTACATTACCGAGTAGGTGTATCGTTCCAGTGCCATCAAAATCAACAACGCCGAAGGCACAAATCCGAAGGTGGTAAACGGTCAAAGAATCAAACATTATATCTCAGGTACTCCCATAAATGTTGAAACCAATATAAATTACACTGTAACACCGGAGGAGTACATAAGGGACACTTTCCAGAACGTTTCAAACTCCGAAAAGGAATAGGTATGTGGTACGGCAAGTAAACTGACTCCAAAACTGTTCTAATAGCATTTTTTCTCCGTTTCGGAATATTTAAAAAATTAGGAAAATTAAAAGTAGTCTGAAAGAGACACGAGGAGACCACAAGGGTGGAGGGCGCGCCCTACCCCCTGGGCGCGACCCCTGCCTTGTGGCCACCTCGTGTGCCATCCAGAATCCGTTTTCTTGCGCGATACTTCTTTTGGTCTGTAAAAATTCATTATATAATCTCTCAAAGGTTTTGACACCCGTACCACAGCAAAATCCCATGTTTTCGTTTTGAGTTGTTTCTGCATCAGATTTAGAGCAATATGTCGTCCCAGGATTCGAAGGGAGAACGCTATGTTGCTGATTACATTGCAGACCCCTAAGTCTACGGGGATTTGGAGCATTGTGGTTGGACCACGGAGGAAGAAGAAGACTATGATCCTAAGTGAAAGGAGGAGACAAGCTCAGATGAAGATGAAGTCCCACTACCTCAACCTGGGGACATGCATGTGGAGTTCGAAAAGTCAAGTCTCCCTAATAAAGCAAAGAAACCTAAGATCAAGTTTATCCCTTTTCGTCTCTTGTAGGAAAACAAACAGGAACTAGGTAAAAAGATACTAAGTCTTGAGCAGGAGATCGATGACTTAAGGGAGGAAAATTCTATTCTCAGGCGCAAGCTAAGGAAGAAGCCTACTACATCAACAACTCCATCATCACCACCACCGAAGAAAGAGATATAAATACATGGGTATGGGCACTCCCCTTGGCAACTGCCAAGCTTGGGGGAGGTGCCCCGGTATCATATCACCATCACACCTTTACCTTTATCGTTTTTCTTAGTTTGATCCTTCTGGTTATCTCTTGATCTAGTAGAATAAAGTTTTAGTATGATCTACCTTTGAGTTTTCTTTTGATCTCTATCTATGTAATCGAGTCCATGAGTTATATATAATAAAGAGTAGTTTTGAGTTGAGGGCTTTGCTTTCTTGCTATGATCTTGAGGGAATTAAAGAAAGAATAAAAAGAAATAAAAAGATCATATATTGATCTTATGGAGAGTAATGACTTCACATATAAAGATTATGATGAATAGAAGTTGTTGAGAGTTGACAAACATAGTTTTGGTCATTGTTGCAATTAATAGGAAGTAATAAAGAAAGAGAGGCTTCACATATAAATATACTATCTTGGACATTTTTTGTAATTGTGAGCACTCGTTAAAATATGACATGCTAAAAAGTTGATGTTGGACAAGGAAGACAACATAATGGGTTATGTTTTCTTATATCTGAATAGAAGTTATATTGTCATGGATCCTCCAACATGTTGAGCTTGCCTTTCCCTCTCATGCTAGGCTAATTCTTTGCACCAAGTAGAGATACTACTTGTGCTTCCAAACATCCCTAACCCCAGTTTTTCCATGAGAGTCCACCATACCTACCTATGGATTGAGTAAGATCCTTCAAGTAAGTTGTCATCGGTGCAAGCAATAAAAATTGCTCTCTAAATATGTATGATCTATTAGTCTGAAGAAAATAAGCTTTATACGAACTTGTGATATGGAAGAAATAAAAGCGACAGACTGCATAATAAAGTTCTTTATCACAAGAGGCAATATAAAGTGACGTTCTTTTGCATTAAGATTTTGTGCATCCAACCATAAAAGCGCATGACAACCTCTGCTTCACTCTGCGAGGGGCCTATCTTTTATTTTTACCTTCTACCCTTATACAAGAGTCATGGTGATCTTCACCTTTCATTTTTACACTTTTTCCTTTGGCAAGCGCTATGTGTTGGAGAGATCCGGATATATATATATATATATATATATATATCCACTCGGATGTAGGTTTTCATAAAGTATTATTGTTGACATTACCCTTGAGGTAAAAGGTTGGGAGGCGAAACTATAAGCCCCTATCTTTCTCTGTGTCCAGTTGAAACTTTGTACCCATAAGTATCGTGTGAGTGTTAGCAATTGTGAAAGACTAAATGATAGTTGAGTATGTGGACTTGCTGAAAAGCTCTTATATTGACTCTTTCCGATGTTATGATAAATTGCAATTGCTTCAATGACCGAGATCATAGTTTGTTAGTTTTCAATGAAGTTTCTGATTCATACGTTAACTTGTGAATGAATTGTTACTTTAGCATAAGAAATTATATGGCAATATATGTTGCTATTCTAAAGATGATCATGATGCCCTCATGTCCATATTTTATTTTATCGACACCTCTATCCCTAAACATGTGGACATATTTTTCGATATCGTCTTTCTCTTGAGGACAAGCAAGGTCTAAGCTTGGGGGAGTTGATACGTCCATTTTGCATCATGCTTTTATATTGATATTTATTGCATTATGGGCTGTTACTACACATTATATCACAATACTTACGCCTATTCTCTCTTATTTTATAAGGTTTACATGAACAGGGAGAATGCCGGCAGTTGGAATTCTAGACTGGAGAAGGAGCAAATATTATAGACCTATTCTGCACAACTCCAAAAGTCCTGAAACTTCACGAAGAATATTTTTGGAATATATAAAAAATATTGGGTGAAGAAAGCACCAAAGGGGGGGCACCTGCCATCCACAAGGGTGGAGGGCGCGCCCTACCCCCCTGGGCGCGCCCTCCGGTCTTGTGGGCCACCTGGCAGGCCCCCGACGCCCATCTTCTGCTATATGGTGTGTTTTGACTTGGAAAAATCAGAAGGAAGCTTTCGGGACGAAGTGTCGCCGTCTCAAGGCGGAACATGGGTAGAACCAATCTAGGGCTCCGGCGGAGTTGTTCTGCCGGGGAAACATCCCTCCAGGAGGGGGAAATCATCGCCATTGTCATCACCACCGATCCTCTCATCGAGAGGGAGTCAATCTCCATGAACATCTTCACCAGCACCATCTCCTCTCAAACCCTAGTTCATCTCTTGCATCCGATCTTTGTCTCAAAACCTCAGATTGCTACCTGTGGGTTGCTAGTAGTGTTGATTACTCCTTGTAGTTGATGCTAGTTGGTTTATTCGATGGAAGATCATATGTTCAGATCCTTAATGATAATTAATACTCCACTGATTGTCAACATGAATATGCTTTATGAGTAGTTACGTTTGTTCTTGAGGACATGGAAGAAGTCTTGTTATAAGTAATCATGTGAATTTGGTATTCGTTTGATATTTTGATGAGATGTATGTTGTCTCTCCTCTAGTGGTGTTATGTGAACGTCGATTACATGACACTTCACCATGATTTGGGCCTAGGGGAAGGCATTTGGAAGTAATAAGTAGATGATGGGTTGCTAGAGTGACAGAAGCTTAAACCCTAGTTTATGTGTTGCTTCGTAAGGGGCTGATTTGGATCCATATGTTTCATGCTATGGTTAGGTTTACCTTAATTCTTCTTTCGTAGTTGCGGATGCTTGAGAGAGGGGTTAATCATAAGTGGGAGGCTTGTCCAAGGAAGGCCAGCACCCAGCACCGGTCCACCCACATATCAAATTATCAAAGTAACAAACATGAATCATATGAGCATGATGAAAACTAACTTGACAATAATTCCCATATTTCCTCGGGAGCGCTTTGCTTTATATAAGAGTTCATCCAGGCTTGTCCTTTTCTACAAAAAGTATTGGGACACCTTGTTGCACCTTGTTTAGTTTTGTTACGTGTTACCCGTTACGAATTATCTCATCATACAACTAGCTGTTACCGATAATTTTAGTGCTTGCAGAGAATACCTTGCTGAAAACTGCTTGTCATTTCCTTCTGCTCCTTGTCGGGTTCGGCACTCTTACTTATGGAAAGGACTATGATAGATCTCCTATACTTTTGGGTCATCAGAGATCTACGCCAAGTCAAGACATACCAAGTACCCATCATAAACTCTCATCTCTTGCATTACATTATAAGCCGTTCGCCTCTCGTTTTCCTCTCCCCCACTTCTAAAAGAATTTTTTTTAAATATTTGCCTTTTCTTTCGCCCTTCTTTCGTTCGATCTTATGTTTGCTTGTGTTTTCCATGTGCCTTCTATCTTGCTTGCATCTTTGCTTGCTAAAAATCTATTGATATGGATCCACTCAAAGTTTTCTACCTGGATCATCTTCGGTCCATATGTGCTCGCGCTGAAACCCCAAGTAGTTTGGTTGAGGGAAAATCTTTAGATGAGCATACTCATTTTGTGCATTATCGTTTGTCTGAAAAAGGGAAGCTCTTATGGAATCAAATAAATTGTTTGCTATGCTATGCTTGGAATCTTTGTGAAATTTGTGATTTTACTTGTTGCTCTAAGAACCCAAAAAACACGTTCCCTACCTATGTGAGTTTAATGATAATGAAATATTATCTTCTTATGAAAAGGGTGTTTATAGTTACTATGATATCGAACAAATTAAAGAATTTGTTGCTTTTAAGGGTGCTTATGAAGTTCCTTGTTTGATTGAAAAGAATGATATTACTCTCTAAAAATTTAAAAAATTTGACATACCTAAATATTGCTATGAAAACTATGCTCATAATGTCTATGTCAAGAAATTTATTGAGAGAATGACCGTTGCTTTGGAAGAAAATAATGATATGCATGAATCTATAGATAATTATGATTTCAATGATTTGAAAATATCCCTTGATGAACATGATGCTTGCTATTCTTTTGGCCATGACGCCAATATTTATGGACATGAATTTGCTATAGTCCCTTATGTTAAACATGAGATTGTTGCTATTGCACCCATACTTGATAGTTCCTTGAATCAAAAGTATGATTGCAGTGATGTTATTATAAATTCTATTAATGTCAATTATGTTAATGATATGCAAAACCCCAAGCTTGGGGATGCTAGTTTTGCTATGTCCACTACTTGTTGCAATGATCATGATTGGGGTGATTCTTCGTATGATCTTGAAAATTTATTTAAGCCCCATGATGAATATGAGATTGATAATAATGTTTTCAATAATGTTAAAAGTGGGTTTGGAAGAGTGTCAACTTTAGATCCCACATATTTGGAGAATGTTCAATCTTATGAAATTTTTGATAAAAGTGGGTTTGGGGAGGTCATGACTTTAGTTAATGTTAATCCCACTATTTTGGAAAACTATCAACTTTGCATGCATGTGGATCATGTTGAGAATATGTTATGTGATAGCTATATTGTTGAATTTGCTTATGATCCTACATGTAATTATTATGAGAGAGGAAAATATGGTTGTAGAAATTTTCATGTTACTAAAATACCTCTCTTCATGTTGAAATTGTTATCGTCTCTTTCTTCTTCCTTGCATATGCTAGTTTTTGTTTGCCTTGATAATTTGTTTGCTTATAAAATGCCTATGCATAGGAAGTATGTTAGACTTAGATGTGTCTGTCTCGTGTTTTATGATGCTCTCCATGGGCTTCAATTCTTGTCTTTCATGTGACCATCATTGAAATCTCAATGCCTAGCTAAAAGGCTTTAAAGAAAAGTGCTTGTTGGGAGACAACCCAATATTTTTTCCTTGTTGTATTGCAATAAATAATTCATCTAGCCTCTGGTTAGATGTGGTTTTGTGTTTTATTTAGTGTTTGTGCCAAGTAAGACCTTTGGGATAGTTTACGATGATAGTTTTTGTGATCTTGCCAAGAAACAGAAACTTTTGCGCCGAGGAAAATACTTTCCATAATTCACAGAAGCGTGATTTTGATCTGATTCTTTTTGAAATGCATTGGTACACAAATTTCCCAGGTTGTCCTAATTTTTCAGAATTTTTAGAGTTACAGAAGTATTCGAGAGTTATAGATTGCTATAGACTGTTCTGTTTTTGACATATTCTATTTTCTATGTGTTGTTTGCTTATTTTGATGAATCTATGGGTAGTATCGAGGGGGTATGAACCATGGAAAAGTTGGAATACATTAGATATTACACCAATATAAATAAAGAACAAGTTCACAACAGTACCGAAAGTGGTGATTTATTTTCTTATACTAACGGAGCTTATGAGATTTTCTGTTGAGTTTTGTGTTGTGAAGTTTTCAAGTTTTGGGTAAGGATTTGATGGACTATGTAATAAGGAGTGGCAAGAGCCTAAGCTTGGGGATTCCCAAGGCACCCCAAGGTAATATTCAAGGACAACCAAGAGCCCAAGCTTGGGGATGCCCCGGAAGGCATCCCCTCTTTCGTCTTCATCTATCAGTAACTTTACTTGAGGCTATATTTTTATTCAGCACATGATATGTGTTTTACTTGGAGCGCTTGTATGATTTGAGTCTCTTCTTTTTAGTTTGCCACAATCATCCTTGTTGTACACACCTTTTGAGAGGGACACGCATGAATCGTGATTTATTAGAATACTCTATGTGCTTCACTTATATCTTTTGAGCTAGGCAATATTGCTCTAGTGCTTCACTTATATCTTTTTAGAGCACGGCGGTGATTTTATTTTATAGAAATTGATGAACTCCCATGCTTCACTTATATTATTTTGAGATTCTTTAAACGGCATGGTAATTTGCTTTGGTTATAAATTTAGTCCTAATACGATAGGCATCCAAGAGGGATATAATAAAAACTTTCATATAAAGTGCATTGAATACTATGAGAAGCTTGATTCCTTATGATTGTTTTGAGATATGAAGATGGTGATATTAGAGTCATCCTAGTGAGTAATTTTGAATTTGAGAAATACTTGTGTTAAGGTTTGTGAGTCTCGTATCATGCACGTATGGTGAATCGTTATGTAACGTAGTTGGAGCATGAGATATTTTTTGATTGTCATCCTTTGTGTGGAGGTCGGGATCACGCGATGGTTAACTCCTACCAACCGTTCCCCTAGGAGCATGCGTGTAGTACTTTGTTTCGATGACTAATAGATTTTTGCAATAAGTATGTGAGTTCTTTATGACTAATGTTGAGTCCATGGATTATACGCACTCTCACCCTTCCACCATTGCTAGCCTCTCTAGTACCGCGCAACTTTTGCCGGTATCATACACCCACCATATACCTTCCTCAAAATAGCCACCATACCTACCTATTATGGCATTTCCATAGCCATTCCGAGATATATTGCCATGCAACTTTCCACCGTTCAGTTTATTATGACACGCATCATCATTGTCATATTGCTTTGCCTGATCTTGTAGTTGACATCGTATTTGTGGCATCCTGGTACATCCCGGTACACCACCGAAGGCATTCATATAGAGTCATATTTTTGTTCTAGTATCGAGTTGTAAATTTTGAGTTGTAAGTAAATAAAAGTGTGATGATCTTCATTATTAGAGCATTGTCCCATGCGAGGAAATAAAAAAAGAGAGAAAGAAAAGGCCAAATAAAAAGAGAGAAGGCCCAAGAAAGTGAGAGAAAAAGAGAAAATGGGCAATGTTACTATCCTTTTTTCCACACTTGTGCTTCAAAGTAGCACCATGATCTTCATGATAGAGAGTCGCCTATTGTCGGGGATATACCCCGCGGCATGACCCAGCCGGGACTTGGTGTTTCATTGGTGACCCGGCAGATTGTAAGCCGGCAGATTGTAAGCCACAGATGTTTAAGCCAGATGTTTAACCAAGATGTTTAAGCCAGATGTTTAACCAAGATGTTTAAGCCAGATGTTTAAGCCGACAGATGTTTAAGCCAGATGTTTAAGCCGGCAGATGTTAAGCCAAATGTTTAAGCCAGCAGATGTTAAGCCAAATGTTTAAGTTAGATTGTGACAGAGTCGCATGGGGTTAATAAGCCCAAAACATTAAAAAGACCAAGACGTTAAGAAGCCCATGGAGAGAAGCCCATGATGAGAAGTCAGAATAGTTTAAGTCTTAATCCGAGTTGGACTCTACATGTAACCCGCCCCTTCAACTTATATAAGGAGGGGTAGGGCACCCCAAGAGGGACAGGCTGAATAATCTTAAGGCTAGACACACAACTAGGAGAGCCGGTTTACGGTGACTCCCTCGTGATGATAATGAGACCTAGCCACAAATAGCATGTATGGTTATCACCGGATGATGTTTCCAGGGGCCTGAAGCTGTCTAAACCCTTGTCTTGTGTTGTGTCTCTTGATTCCAATCAACCCCTCTCAAGCTACCACATAGATGCGTTGGCTTCACAACTAAGTCCTCACACTAGGACATTTGTCGTGACAATATCACGACACCTATGTTGTCACTTTCATATGCTAGTGGGAATTTTTCATTATAGAACTTGGCTTGTATATTCCAACGATGGGCTTTCTCAAATTGCCCTAGGTCTTCATGAGCAAGCAAGTTGGATGCACACCCACTTACTTTTCTTTTTTGAGCTTTCATAAACTTATAGCTCTAGTGCATCCGTTGCATGGCAATCCCTACTCACTCACATTGATATCTATTGATGGGCATCTCCATAGCCTGTTGATACGCCTAGTTGATGTGAGACTATCTCCCTCATTTTTGTCTTCTCCACAACCACCATTCTATTCCACCTATAGTGCTATGTCCATGGCTCACGCTCATGTATTGTGTGAAAGTTGAAAAGGTTTGAGAATACTAAAGTCTGAAACAATTGCTTGGCTAAAACCGGGGTTGTGCATGATTTGAATATTTTGTGTGATGAAGATGGAGCATAGCCAGACTATATGATTTTGTAGGGATAAGCTTTCTTTGGCCATGTTATTTTGAGAAGACATAATTGCCTTGTTAGTATGCTTGAAGTCTTATTGTTTTTATGTCAATATTAAACTTTTGTTTTGAATCTTATGGATCTGAACATTCATGCCACAATAAAGAAAATTACATGGATAAATATGTTAGGTAGCATTCCACATCAAAAGTTCTGTTTTTATCATTTACCTACTCGAGGACGAGCAGGAATTAAGCTTGGGGATGCTTGATACGTCTCCAACGTATCTATAATTTTTTTATTGTTCCATGCTATTATATTATCTGTTTTGGATGTTTTATATGCATTAATATGCTATTTTATATTATTTTTGGGACTAACCTATTAACCTAGAGCCTAGTGCCAGTTCCTGTTTTTTGCTTGTTTTTGAGTTTCGCAGAAAAGGAATACCAAACGGAATGAAACCTTCACGATGATTTTTCTTGGACCAGAAGACAACCAGGAGACTGCGAGATGAAGCTGAAGGAGCCACGAGGCGGCCACAAGGACGGAGGGCGCGCCTAGGGGGTAGGGCGTGCCCCCACCCTTGTGGGCCCCCTGTGACCCTCCTGACCTAATTCTTTCGCCTATATATTCCCGTATATCCCCAAACCACCAGAGCCATCCACGAAAACACTTTTCCACCACCACAACCTTCTCTACCCGTGAGATCCCATCTAGGGACCTTTTCCGGTACCCTTTCAGAGGGGGATTCGATCACGGATGGCTTCAACATCAACTCTATTGCCCTTCCGACGAAGGTGAGTAGTTTACCACAGACCTCCAGGTCCATAGCTAGTAGCTAGATGGCTTCTTCTCTCTCTTTGATTCTCAATACCATGTTCTCCTCGATTTTCTTGGAGATCTATTCGATGTAATAATTTTTTGTGGTGTGTTTGCCGAGATACAATGAATTGTGGATTTATGATCATCTTATCTATGAATATTAATTGGATCTTCTCTGAATTATTTTATGCATGATTTGATATCTTTGTAATTCTCTTCGAACTATCGGTTTGGTTTGGCAAACTAGATTGGTTTTTCTTGCAATGGGAGAAGTTCTTAGCTTTGGGTTCAATCTTGCGGTGTCCTTTCCCGGTGACAGTAGGGGCATCAAGGCACGTATTGTATTGTTGCCATCAAGGATAAAAAGATGGGTTTTTCATCATATTGCTTGAGTTAATTCCTCTACATCATGTCATCTTACTTAATGCGTTACTCTGTTCTTCATGAACTTAATACTCTAGATGCAGGCAGGAGTCGGTCGATTTGTGGGGTAATAGTAGTAGATGCAGAATCGTTTCGATCTACTTGACACGGACGTGATGCCTATATTCATGATCATTGCCTTAGATATCGTCATAACTTTGCACTTTTCTATCAATTGCTTGGCAGTAATTTGTTCACCCACCATATTATTTTCTATCTTGAGAGAAGCCTCTAGTGAAACCTATGGCCCATGGGTCTATTTTCCATCATATTAGTTTTCGATCTTCTAGTTTCCATCATATTAGTTTCCGATCTACTATTTTGCAACCTTTTACTTTCCGATCTATAAACCAAAAATACCAAAAATATTTACTTTATCGTTTATCTATCTCTATCAGATCTCACTTTTGCAAGTAACCGTGAAGGGATTGACAACCCCTTCATCGTGTTGGGTGCAAGTTGTTTGATTGTTTGTGCATGTATTTGGTGATTTGTGCGTTGTCTCCTACTGGATTAATACCTTGGTTCTCAAACTAAGGGAAATACTTATCTTTACTTTGCTGCATCACCCATTCCTCTTCAAGGGAAAAACCAACGCAAGCTCAAGAAGTAGCAGGAAGCAACCCATGAGGTTTTGGGATACTGCTCAGGTTTCCAGTAGGTCCCATCAGCATTGAGTTTCCTCTCAAAGGCAATACCCTCTTTTCTAGGCTTCCTGTTCAAGATCTGCTTTTTGAGCACATCACAAAGAGCTTGATGCCCTTTGAAGCTTTTTTACATGCCTGTCACATACAATTCCTTCAACCCTGCGTTATCGTCAGTGATAGAAGCATTTTAACTTTTAGGTAAGGAATTAGCAGATTCACGCTCAATGCATTTCAAACATTGTGGAATGAATTCTTCCTGAGCGGAACTGATCTGTTGAGCAAGCAAAGAATCATTTTCCTTCTAAAGATCTTCATGACTCACCCTTAGTTTCTCAAGATCTTGCTTTCTCTGAAGAAATTCATAAGAAAGCTTCTCATGATCGGCTAAGAGAGTTTCAGGACTACCTTGAAGGTTATCAAACTTAGACTGTAGTCATTGAAGATTATCAGTCAGAGTTTGAGTTTGATCCATTTCCTCACCCAACAGGTCATCTCTTTTGTCTAGAAAATTTTGAACCTTTTCAAAGCTTTTTTTGTTTCACGACAATATTAGCAAGTTTGGAATAGCTAGGTTTGAGATTTTCATCAGATTCATCCTCACTTGATTCAGAGGAGGGATATTTGAGTACCTTGGCACCCTTTGCCATGAAGCAATAGGTGGGAGCGAAGTCATCATTGCCATCGTCAGCAGTGTTGGAGTCGACATTTTCTTCATAGTTGACGATGGATTTGCTGATGAAAGCAATAGCGAGAGCGAGGCTCACCACACCAGAGTCTAACTCCTCAGATGCCTCATCTTCCTCATTTTCCTCAGATTCAGCTTCAGAGACCATTTCCTTGCCAATGAATGCCCGAGCCTTTTTGGAACTGCTCTTCTTGTGGGATGAAGACTTTGAAGATTTTGACGACGAGGACTTTGAATATTTCTTCTTCTTTGAGTCGTCTGAACTATCATCCTTGTACTTCTTCTTCTTTGATTCCTTTGCCCACTGAGGACAATCAGTTATGTAGTGACCAGGTTTCTTGCATTTGTGGCAAGTCCTCTTCTTGTAATCACGGGATGAGGAATCTAATCTCATGTCATAACCTCCTGAAGACTTTCCAAAGCGACCACGTCTTGAGAACTTCGGGAATTTTCTCACGAGCATTGCTAGCTCCTGGCTTAGTTCTTCAGGATCACCAAGGCTGCTAACAGAATCTTCTCCATCACATGAGGAAACTGCCTTGGCCTTCAGTGCGTGTGATCTTCCATAGCTAGGCCCATAGAGATCTCTCTTCTCAACTTGTTGGAATTCATGAGTGTTCAGCCTCTCAAGGATATCAGCAAGTGTTGGAAACATAGCATGCAATTTCAAAAAAAGTTCCTATGCTCACACAAGATCTATCTAGGAGATGCATAGCAACGAGAAGGGGAGAGTGTGTCCACGTACCCTCGTAGACCGAAAGCGGAAGCATTTGACAATGTGATTGATGTAGTCGAACTTCTTCTCGTTCCGACCGATTAAGCACCGAACGTACGGCACCTCTGAGTTCTGCACACGTTCAGCTCGATGACGTCCCTCAAACTCTTGATCCAGCAAAGTGTGGAGGGAGAGTTCCATCAGCACGACGGCGTGGTGACGGTGATGGTGAAGTGATCCGCGCAGGGCTTCACCTAAGCACTACGAAGATATGACCGGAGGCGTAAACTGTGGAGGGGGTGAGGGAGTCCTGGACTAAGGGGTCCTCGGGCGTCCGGCGTGTTAACCGTGGGCCGGACTGATGGGCTGTGAAGTTATCAAGACCGAAGACTGCACCCGTGTCCGGATGGGACTCTCCTTGGCGTGGAAGGCAAGCTTGGCGACCGAATATGTAGATTCCTTTCTTTTTAACCGACCTTGTGTAACCCTAGATCCTCCCGGTGTCTATATAAACCCGAGGACTTAGTCCGGAGAGGGACTCATTATCATAGTCATACAGGCTAGACTTCTAGGGTTTATCCGTTACGATCTCGTGGTAGATCAACTCTTGTAATACTCATATTCATCAAGATCAATCAAGCAGGAAGTAGGGTATTACCTCCATAGAGAGGGCCCGAACCTGGGTAAACATCGTGTCCCCTGTCTCCTGTTACCATCGACCTTAGACGCATAGTTCGGGACCCCCAACCCGAGATCCGCCGGTTTTGACATTGACATTGGTGCTTTCATTGAGAGTTCCACTGTGACGTCGATGACAGGATCGATGACTCGCCTCATCCTTAAAGACAATATCACTGCCAAAGGAGGCCTGGCTCCAGGCCAAACCCTCCGGCTGGGCGGCTTTACCATGCCCGCCCGTTCGGACGTTAAGCCGACGATGACCTCTCGGGCCATCGAAAATCCCCTTCGTATCGACTCCAAACACTCCAAGCAGATGGATCCGGCAGAGCTCTCGTCTTTAAAAGAACTCCCGGATCGCATCGCTGCCCTGGGAATTGCCACAGATTACGATCGGATCGGGCTTAAACCCGACCAAAGAGAAATTAAATCTCCACTGGTCACCCACCAGATAGCGGTAGTCGAGGAGCAAGACGGCGACTCTTCCCCTATACTGAAGACGGATTATGTTCGGATCGCCGACCTTGCAGAGCCGGATACCCACCAGCGAAAGGATGTGACCAGCCTTCCGAACATAGAATCGGACGGCGGGCATAAGCAATCTGAAGATGCTCCGGAGTCCGGACTGTTAAGTCTGGAAAATCTTCAGACTCCGGATCATCGATCGGGTCAGGGTCCGGATTCGATTCCACCCACCCACCCAGACGTAAGCACTCTTATGAGCATACAACAGCAGTCTCAGGAAACGGACCACCACTTCTGGGCCAGATTCCTCCTTGTCAAGAACAAGGTTAAAGATTGTCGCGACGAGGACACGATATCAGCGTTCTGCAACAATTGCACAGACGAAGGAATCCTCACCGCCATTAATCGCTGCTGTATACTACACTTCGCTGACTTGGCAACTATCGTACAGAAGTACAGCGCAATGGAAATCACCTGGAAAGATCAGGCAGCTTGTTGGGAGCCATCGATCCCAACTCAACCGCTCGTCCAGGCGAAAAGGGTGCATCCCCGTGACACGCCCAATCCAATATCCAAGAAATATAAAGCCATTACGCGGCACGGAACCGTTCTAGAGGGATGGCTCGACGGCCCATGCAAAATACACACAACACCGGATACCATGTCAACCCACAGCCATAGAGCATGTTGGATACTCCGGCAGGTAGCCAAGAGTGGCGAGGACATCCTTACCAAAAACGCCCCAGAGCAACACCCTCCAGGAGACGACGACCCCAGAGTATTGACGGTCTTCGAGACATTCGCTTCAAACAATAAGCACAAAAGGGCACTCCGCGACCTCATTGAAGTCTGCCAAATCGCAGTGATAAACCCTTGGAACAACACGGCTATAACCTTTAATGCCTGTGACGAACCAAAATACAGGACAGTCCGAGCGCCAGCCGCATTAGTCCTCAGTCCCATCGTGGACAGATTTCGACTCACCAAGGTCCTCATGGAAGGCGGCAGCGGACTAAACCTCATTTATGAGGATACACTCAACAAGATGGAAATAGACAGGAGCCGCATCGAGCAAAGCAGCACGACCTTCTGAGGAATCATTCCCAGCCGTGAGGCACGGTGCGTGGGAAAAATAACACTCCACGTGGTATTCAGCACGCCGGAGAATTATCGGTCCGGACAGATAACTTTCCAAGTGGCCCCTTTCAATAGCGGATATCACGCCCTCTTGGGGCGAGAGGCATTTACGCGCTTCCAAGTTGTACCTCATTACGGGTACATGAAGCTTAAGATGCCCAGGCCCAACGGCATAATCACTCTCGCCAGTGATCCGGACATAGCACTCCGCGCCAAAAATAAAACCACATCCCTGGCCCTTGAGGCATTATCTGAAGCCCTCGCGGCCGAAGAGTTAACCGCACTGCGCTCCACGGTGGACCGGGACGACGTGGTCCTAGACAAACGCCCCAAATCCACCTCCTTCAAGCCAGCAGAAGAGATAGTCAAATTCCAGGTCCATCCAATGGACCCCAAGAAGACAACATCTATTGGGGCGCAACTAGACCCCACGGTCGATGCCGCCCTATGAGATTTTCTTCGGGAAAACTAGGATATATTCGCCTGGCACCCATCTAATATGCCAGGAATCCCGCGCAAGCTGGCCGAACACAGCCTCAACATATTAAAGGGATATAAACCGGTCAAACAAACACTGCGGCGCTTTTCCAAGCCCAAACGCCAAGCCATGGGAGAGGAGCTAGCCAAGCTAATCGAGGCCGGATTCATTAGAGAAATAAAACATCCGGACTGGCTGGCAAACCTGGTGATGGTACCGAAGAAGGATAAATCCTGGCGCCTGTGCGTCGATTTCAAAGACCTCATAAGGCTTGCCCTAAGGATCCTTCCCCCTCCCCCGCATTGACCAAATCATTGACTCTACCGCAGGACACGACTCACTGTGTTTTCTTGACGCATATTCCGGATACCATCAAATCAAAATGAAGGAGTCCGATCAAGCTGCAACAGCATTCATTACCCCATACGGGCCATTCTGCTTCAACACCATGCCCTTCAGGCTCAAAAAAGCCGGCGCCACATATTAGCGCATGATTCAAACATGCCTGGAGAAACAGATCGGCAAGACAGTTGAAGCTTATGTGGACGACGTCGTCATCAAAACTAGGCACGTCAAAACACTAATAGACGATTTAGGTCTCACATTCGACAACCTCCACGCATATGACATTAAGCTCAATCCGGAAAAGTGTGTTTTCGGCGTCCCCGCTGGAAAACTGTTGGGCTTCATTGTTTCCAATAGAGGAATTGAAGCAAATCCAGCCAAAATCCGAGCTCTGTCACAATTGGCTACGCCAACAGACCTTAAACAAGTCCAAAAACTCGCGGGTTGCGTGGCAGCTCTAAGCCGCTTTATCTCCAGATTGGGAGAAAAAGCACTGCCACTCTATTGCCTTCTACGGCGAACCGATCACTTCGAGTGGACGGACGCGGCAATAGCCGGACTAGAAGAAATAAAAACTCTTCTAGCGAGCAACCCAATCCTGGTCGTGCCAAACATCGGTGAACCCATGTTACTATACATATCGGCAACACATCAGGTGGCGAGCGTCGTACTCATCGTTGAACAAGAACAGGACGGACATAAATTCCCGCTTCAGAAGCCAGTATACTACGTATCCACTGTCCTTACACCATGCAAATCCCGGTACCCCCATTATCAAAAGATAGCATACGCGGTCTTCATGGCATCCCAAAAGCTACGACACTACTTCCAGGAGTGCTCGATCACGGTGGCTTCCGAAGTACCACTCAACAACATAATAAACAACCACGATGCCACGGGCTGGATTGCCAAATGGGCCATTGAGCTCCTTCCATTTGATATTACATCCAAACCATGTCGAGCTATTAAATCCCAGGTACTGGCTGACTTCTTCGCCGAATGGACAGAGGCCGAACTCCCTAAAGAGTACGGCACATATTCCAATTGGGTTATGTATTTCGATGGCTCCAAAATGCTGGCAGGGCTAGGAGCGGGCATCGTTTTAACGCCCCCCCCCCCACTGGAGACGTCGTTCAGTACGTACTCCAAATACTATACACAGACTCCAATAACGCAGCCGAATATGAAGCCTTATTGCATGGTCTCCAGATGGTTGTCTCCATGGGCATACAGCGCCTGGAAGTGCACGAGGACTCAAACCTCGCAATATCTCAAATAAATGGAGACTTTGATGCCAAAGATCCGAAGATGGCAGCTTATCATAATGCCGTCCTAAAAATGTCGGCTCGGTTCGTGGGGCTCGAGTTCCATCACGTGGCCCGAGAAAGTAATCAAGCGGTGGACGTTCTTGCTCATATCGGCGCCAAGCGCGACCCCGTCCCACCAAATATCTTTCTGGAAAGGCTTTTTAAGCCATCTGTGGTGTGGCAGGGGGAAGCAGCAACACTAGTCCGGATCCGAACACAACCCCAGATTCCGAACACATATATCATCGGCGGCTCAGCCACCGAAATAACACCGTCGGCCCATCTCATTATGGCAGTCATCGCCCCATGGACCGAACCTTTCCTGGCCTACCTTAATAGGAAGGAACTCCCTGAGGATCAGAATGAGGCCCGCCGCATTGTCCGGTGTTCGAAGGCCTACAAGGTCCACGACGGAGAGCTCTATAAGAAAAGCGCCACCAGAGTCCTTCAAAGGTGTATCTCCGAGGACGAGGGGCGGCAGCTCCTGGCTGAGATTCATGCCGGTCTCGGCGGGCACCACGCCGCAGCTCGGGCCCTTGTTAGCAAGGCCTTCCATACAAGATTCTACTGGCCGACGGCCCGAGCAGATGCACAGGACCTTTTCCAACGTTGCGTCGGATGCCAACTATTCGCCAACCAAAGCCATATGCCTCCCACTGCCCTACAAACAATCCCCATCACTTGGCCTTTTGCGGTCTGGGGACTGGATATGGTTGGACCCCTTAAAGGAGGAAGCCATAAGAAAAAATATCTGCTGGTCATGGTGGATAAATTCACTAAATGGATAGAGGCCAAACCAGTTAAAATGGCCGAGTCCGGGCCGGTGATAGAATTCATATCCGGTGTCGTACACCGTTATGGTGCGCTAATCTGGGCATCAAGCTCGATTACACCTCCATATATCATCGACAAACAAGTGGTCAAGTCGAAAGAGCCAATGGTCTTATTATGAGCGGCATTAAGCCCAGACTAGTGCGGTCTTTGAAAGAATCAGACAAGCACTGGGTTAAGGAGCTCGACTCCGTACTCTGGGGGCTGCGGACCACGCCCAATCGCACTACCGGATACACACCTTTCTTCATGGTGTACGGCGCAGAGGCAGTGCTACCCTGCGACATTATTCATGAGTCACCTCGAGTGCGCATGTACGAAGAGAGAGAGGCCGAGCTCGATCGGCAGGACAGCCTAGATGCCCTGGAGGAGGAGCGCGACGTTGCAAAAGCCCGTTCCGCATTTTATCAATAGTAGGCTCGCAGGTATCAAAGCAGAGAAGTGCGGGCCAAAACATATAATGTCGGCGAACTCGTTCTACACCTGCTGGAGAAGAAAAAGGACAAACTCAAGCCCAAGTGGGAGGGTCCCTTCATCATTGACGAAGTTCTCACGGGAGGAGCGTACCGCATGTGTGATGCATCAGACAATCGCCTAGAGCCGAACCCCTGGAACGCGGCCAGACTCCGAAGATTCTATGCCTAGTGCCGAACTCTTTGTTTGTTTCCTTCTCCCTATTGTTTCCATTATGTTTTCCTCTCTTTTCGCCTTTTCCCTTTTAGCCTTAAAGCTTTTTTGTGCGGTTAAACCGTGCACCTGTGACATACACATCCTCAAATATGTATGTCCATTATACCTGGGGGCTTCTTGGACAGAAGCTTATTATTGTTATTTTCCGAGCAGCAAGCTCATTACATATGTTTGTTTTCCCCATATGTACCTTTTCTTTGCCATTATATGCATCGATATGACTTAAGTTTTGGCCAAGCTAGGTTGCCTGGCTCCTGTGCTTATGCCCTACGTTCCCGTTAGTTCGGCTAGGGCATAAAGGGAGCACCTCTGCGATTGTTACTGCCGGGTCATCCGGATGTGTACCTCGGACTGGGTGAAGCCGAAAGCTAGCGTTCTTAAGGGAATATTCGATCGGTGAACTAAAGATGTTTTTGCATTCGTCCCAGCGTGAACCCCCAGAAGCTATACACATTGTGATTTCTTCATCACAGTTCGGACATGCACATCGATGCATGCACACCCAGGGAAAGGAACCCTTAGCGGAACTATTCTCTCTGGAAGATGTTTCTTACACTCTTAATGTAATATAACATAACTAGCTGGATAATTGTCTGTTCAAGCAACTATGACCCCTACGCCGGGTTTCCATGCATACCCGGTCTACTCGGCCGCCCCGGTATTCGGAAATACTCCGCACCTTTGGGTCCAGAGGTCGAAGCGAAAAGGTCTGCCATGATAATCATTTTATAATCCAGCTAGAGTTGCGTATGCAAAGGAAAGTACATGGTCACTTAGGACTTAAAAACTTCCTCCTCTATGCCGTCAAGTAGGCTATCTAACTTAAAATCCTGCTGGGAATACTTGGCGGCTAATGTCACTTGATCATATACTAAACTAATGGGAATTTCTTCCCCATTTGACCCTAGCGGTCCGACCCGGGCCATGTGATTTGGATCCAGCTTGGTATACCGCGTTTTCACCATGGCCCAGGCCTCTCGCGCACCCTCTCGGCAGGCCGATATCTTCCATAGTCGGATACGCCGCCGCGCTCCCTTGAACAGCTCTACAAGCTCCTCCATACTCCCTAGAGGGGAGGCGGATGGCCATAAGGCCTTGGCTACACTCCTCATTGCTTGCCGAGCTTGCTCGTGCAATTTCGACAGCCCTTGCAGAAGATCACTTGATGATCCGGACACCTCCTCTTTGGGACGTCCCGTCAACATACCTGTAATCATAGCTATATCAGCTACTTTTTCCTCCAAAATATTATAAGGTAAAATCCGGTCACATACTGAATATGCCGCCTCGCAGCTTTTTATTCTCCTTCACGGAGTCGGCTAGCTAGGCCCGCACATCTTTCAGTTCTTCGCCCAGTTTGGTGTTTGAGTCCTGGAGTTTGTTTTTCTCCTCTCTGACTCGGGCCAGGACACGCTCACCTGCGGCGTGTAGTATTTTTGCATCTTTCTCTCCCGCTTGAGTGGTTTTCAACTTCTCTTCCAGTTGACCTGATGATCCTATTATGAGATAAGCAACAGTATTAGCACAGCTATTGTATAATTGTTATTCCTCGATGGAGGGGATCATTACCAGAAGATGCCTTCTTGGACTTTTTCAGTTCGGCGGTAGCAGCATTTAGCTGTGTCCGACACTGCTCCAGCTCTTGAGCTAGCAGGTTGTTCTTCTCCGTCAGAACCTGGTTATACATCGATTCTTAAATCACTTGTGCCAACTGCTTTCAGTCTCGGGGGCTACTAGCATGTGGTTATCCTTTTCGGACAAAATAAACCTTACCCGCACATCAGTTAAATGCTGCTTTGTGGCTCTGCCAAGCCCATCTCAAGCAGCAAGGATGTATGCGTCAGCCGAGCTGAAGGCATCAAACGCCTCTTTTGAGAAGCCAGGGTCCCGTAAAACGGCCCTCCGTCACCGATGATTCATGGCGCTCTCCACTTCCGAGTTGGTAACGGACATATCTTCTGAGCCCTCGACCGAAGGACTGTCCAGTGTCATTCCCGTATCGGCCCCTGTCTCTCCGGCAAGGTCCGCACCCCGGCTGTTGGGAGTACGACTGGCCGAATTCCCGGACATAGTTCGGCGAACCTTTTTCCTGATATAGGACAAACATAATTATCACAGTTGGATGTGACTACTAAAGCATACTTTCAAATCCGTACCTCTTTGACGAAGGCCCGGTCGTGTCTTCATCGGCCCTCCTTCTAGAGGCCTTGCTCGGCGCAGGAGTCGCTTTCTTCGGAGTCGCCCTCGGGGTAGCATGACGTGCTGAATGCCTCCCCTTTAGAGCATGAGACAGTGCGGTGGTTGAGGCAGTGCGAGGAAACTCTTTCAAGGGGGATTTCTCCTGATGAATTACGTGGGAAGCAGGAAGAAGACCAGGATAATCGGCGATAATGGCCACTTCTGTGCCATCGTAACTCGCCTGGTAAAACACCCCTTCAGCAAGTACCACGAATATATCCGGGTCCTCTTTGAACCAAGGATCAAGCTCTCGGTCGTGGTTCTTTGGCTGTGGGGCGGGGTTGTGGAGCCCCTCGGTGATCTTTTGCCAGTGTTGTTATAGATAAACGGACTAGGAATTCATTAAAGGTGACTTGGAAAGCGGAATAAGTAAAAGTAGAGGGGTCAGACTTACCCAGCTGGGAGGGTTATACATGGAGTACCCATCTCTGCGATTTATGCGAAGAAATTCCTCTTCCTCACCTTTGAACAGCTCGGCCGGTATCTTGGCCAGAGCTGCGGGGGTATCCGGACCTTTCTGACCACAGTGGGAGGCGTCATCCTCCCCGTTGTAGTGCCACATTGGGAGCCCCCTATATTGAAGTGGCTGAACCCCTTGTGCTATGGAGGTTGCCATTACCTCAACTATTGTTAATCCGGACTGGGCGAGCATCTTTATCTTGCCCATGAGCTGACAAACTTCCGCACTATCGTCCTCTTCAAGACTTCGGGGACGCCAACTGTGGAGTTTCTTCAGCGGAACGCTGGCAAATTCGGGAAGACCCTTTCGAACTGGGTCAGGGACTGCGACGTCCTCAATGTAGAACCATTCGGAAGGCCATTCTTCAGATGCCTTCCTCGGTGTGCCGGGCAGGTATCCGGTATTGGCGATGCGCTATACTTCGGTTCCGCCCACTTCAAATATTGACCCCTCGTGGTTACGCGGGACAAGGCAAAACAACTTTGTCCACAGTTCAAAATGGGCCTCGATGCCCAGAAATAGTTCGCATAAAGCGACATAGCCCGCAATGTGCAGGATGGAGGCGGGAGTAAAGTTATGCAGCTGGAGGCCATAGTATTCCAAAAGCCCCCGGAGGAACGGATGGATTGGAAATCCGACGCCGCTTAGCAGATAGGGGATGAAACACACTCGCTCCCCCCGGATGGATTGGGGAAGTCCTCCGCCTGGGTCTCGCCATTAAAGGAGGCCAGCCCTACTCGAACCGGTACCAGATCCGCAGGGGGAAGAAATCCCTGCGTTTGCAACTTCAACAATTGACTGTGGGACACAGAGCACCTCTCCCACTCGCCTCTCTCTGGGTCGGAACGGGAGGAGGAGATGGGAATGCTAGCCATGATGGAATGGTTTTCCTAGCGGTCTCTGAGGATTTTCTACGCATGGTGCCGAATGGATCTAAGATCCAATCTCTTAAATAGACACTCTTTATGGTCGGGGTGTTATTTGCAAAAAAATACCCTGACCTTCCTTATTCGTTCGACACGCGGAAGCTGAAGTCATTGATACACGGAAGCCGAGGGGGCGACATTGAATGGAAGGCCGAATACATTACTTAAAGGTCATCGGAGGAGGAACCCGCCTTGCAATGCCGAAGACAATCTATGAGCCGAACACCTCGTCATTGAAGACTGGTTCAGGGGCTACTGAGGGATCCTGGACTAAGGGGTCCTCGGGCATCCGACCTGTTAACCGTGGGCTGGACTGATGGGCTGTGAAGATATAATGACCGAAGACTGCACCCGTGTCCGGATGGGACTCTCCTTGGTGTGGAAGGCAACTTGGCGACCGAATATGTAGATTCCTTTCTTTGTAACCGACCTTGTGTAACCCTAGATCCTCCCGGTGTCTATATAAACCGGAGGACTTAGTCCGGAGAGGGACTCATTATCATAGTCATACAGGCTAGACTTCTAGGGTTTAGCCATTACGATCTCGTGGTAGATCAACTCTTGTAATACTCATATTCATCAAGATCAATCAAGCAGGAAGTAGGGTATTACCTCCATAGAGAGGGCCCAAACCTGGGTAAACATTGTGTCCCCTGTCTCCTGTTACCATCGACCTTAGACGCACAGTTCGGGACCCCCTACCCGAGATTCGCCGGTTTTGACACCGACAGGGGGCGCCGCACACATCTAGGAATCAATGTTGTGTGTTCTAGCGGTGCCCCTCCACATATATATAGGTGGGAGAGGGAGGGGAGCAGCAAGGGGGGCCCCAAGTAGGAGGAATCATACTTGGGCGCCTGCCCCAATTCGGCCTCCCCCCTTCCATAAGTACCAGAGGGGGAAGGAAGGAGGAGGGAGGAGGAAGGAAGGGGGAGGCCGAATCCCTCCCCTTCCTTCTCTCTTCCCCTCTTTCCTTTATGTCAGATGCGGCCCATATGGGGGGCGCAGCAGCCCCTGGTGGCTGATGCGTTTCCCCTCTTGGGCCATTTGGCCCATATCTTCGCCGGGGGCTGCCCGGAACCCCTTCCGGTGACCCGATATGTACCTGGTACCCTCCGGAACACTTCCGGTGTCCGACTACTATCGTCCTATATATCAATATTTATCCCTCAACCACTTCGAGACTCCTTGTCATGTCCGTGATCTCATCCGGGACTCCAAACAACATTCGTTCACCAAATCACATAACTCATATAATACAAAATCGTCATCGAACGTTAAGCGTGCGGACCCTACGGGTTTGAGAAGTGTGTAGACATGGCCGAGACACCTCTCCGATCAATAACCAACAGCGGAACCTAGATGCTCATATTGGTTCCTACATATTCTACGAAGATCTTTATCGCTCGTACTGTAATGACAACATGCGTTATTCCCTTTATCATCGATATGTTACTTGCCCGAGATTCGATTGTCGGTATCTTCATACCTAGTTCAATCTCGTTACCGGCAAGTCTCTTTACTCGTTCTGTAATGCATCATCCCGCAACTAACTCATTAGTCACATTGCTTGCAAGGCTTCTTATGATGTGCATTACCGAGAGGGCCCAGAGATACCTCTCCGATAGTCGGAGTGACAAATCCTAATCTCGGTCTATGTCAACCCAACAAACACCTTCGAAGATACCTGTAGAGCATCTTTATAATCACCCAGTTACGTTGTAACGTTTGATAGCACACAAGGCATTCCTTCGGAATCCAGGAGTTGCATAATCTCATAGTCGAAGGAATATGAAGAAAGCAATAGCAATAAAACTGAACGATCATAATGCTAAGCTAACGAATGGGTCTTGTCCATCACATCATTCTCCTAGTGATGTGATCCCGTTCATCAAATGACAACACATGTCTATGGTTAGGAAACTTAACCATCTTTGATTAACGAGCTAGTCTAGTAGAGGCTTACTAGGGACATGGTGTTTTGTCTATGTATCCACACATGTATCAAGTTTACGGTTAATACAATTCTAGCATAAATAATAAACATTTATCATGATATAAGGAAATATAAAATAACAACTTTATTATTGCCTCTAGGGCATATTTCCTTCAGTCTCCTACTTGCACTAGAGTCAATAATCTAGTTCACATCGCCATGTGAGTTAACACCAATAGTTCACATCTTTATGTGATTAACACCCATAGTTCACATCGCCATGTGACCAACACCCAAAGAGTTTACTAGAGTAAATAATCTAGTTCACATCGCTATGTGATTAACACCCAAAGAGTACTAAGGCTAAAGGTTTTTGACATAAGTGTCGCAACCCCAAACTTTTAAGAAACAACAGCTTAGGTTTCTTGCCAAACCACAGTTCATACGGTGTCGTCTCAGTGGATTTAGACGGTGCCCAATTTAACGTGAATGTAGCTGTCTCTAATGCATAACCACAAACGATAGTAGTAAATCGGTAAGAGACATCATATATCGCACCATATCTAATAAAGTATGGTTATGATGTTTGGACACACCATTACGCTATGGTGTTCCAAGTGGCGTGAGTTGTGAAACTATTCCACATTGTTTTAAATGAAGGCCAAACTCGTAACTCAAATATTCGCCTCCGTGATCAGAACGTAGAAACTTTATTTTCTTGTTTCGATGATTCTCCACTTCACTCTGAAATTCTTTGAACTTTTCAAATGTTTCAGACTTGTGTTTCATTAAGTAGATATACCCATATCTTCTTAAATCATCTATGAAGGTCAGAAAATAACGATACCTGCCGCAAGCCTCAACACTCATCGGACCGCATACATCGGTGTGTATTATTTCCAATAAGTCATTAGCTCGCTCCATTGTTCCGGAGAACGGAGTTTTAGTCATCTTGCCCAAGAGGCATGGTTCGCAAGTATCAAATGATTCATAATCAAGTGATTCCAAAAATCCATCTGCATGGAGTTTCTTCATGCGCTTTACATCAATATGACCTAAATGACAGTGCCACAAATATGTTGCACTATCATTATCAACTTTGCATTTTTTTTGGCTTCAGTATTATGTATATGTGTATCACTACAATTGAGATTCAATAAACCATTTACATTGGGTGTATGACCATAGAAGGTTTTATTCATGTAAACAGAACAACAATTATTATCTGACTTAAATGAATAATTGTATCGCAATAAACATGATCCAATCATATTCATGCTCAACGCAAACACAAAATAACATTTATTTAGGTCCAATACTAATCCCGAAGGTAGAGGGAGTGTGCGATGGTGATCTTATCAACCTTGGAATCACTTCCAACACACATCGTCACCTCGCTCTTAACTACTCTCTGTTCATTTTGCAACTCCTGTTTCGAGTTACTAATCTTAGCAACTGAACCGGTATCAAATACCCTGGGGTTACTATGAAGACTAGTAAAGTACACATCAATAACATGTATATCAAATATACCTTTGTTCACTATACCATCCTTCTTATGCACCAAGTATTTGGGGTAGTTCCGCTTCTAGTGACCATTTTGTTTGTAGTATAGGCACTCAGTTTCAGGCTTAGGTCTAGCTTTGGGCTTCTTCGCGGGAGTGGCAACTTGCTTGTCATTCTTCTTGAAGTTCCCTTTCCTTTCCTTTGCCCTTTTTCTTGAAACTAGTGGTCTTGTTAACCATCAACACTTGATGCTCTTTCTTGATTTCTACCTTTGCCGATTTCAGCATCGTGAAGAGCTCGGGAATCATTTTCGCCATCCCTTGCATATTATAGTTCATCACAAAGTTCTAGTAGCTTGGTGATAGTGACTAGAGAACTTTGTCAATCACTATCTTATCTAGAAGATTAACTCCCACTTGATTCAAGCGATTGTAGTGCCCAGACATTCTGAGCACATGCTAACTAGCTGAGCTATTATCCTCCATCTTGTAGGCAAAGTACTTGTCAGAGGTCTCATACCTCTCGACACGGGCATGAGTTTGAAATACCAATTTCAGCTCTTGGAACATCTCATTTGCTCCGTGGCATTCAAAACATTTTTGAAGTCCTGGTTCTAAGCCGTAAAGCATGGTGCACTAAACTATCAAGTAGACATCATATCGAGCTTGCCAAACGTTCATAACATCTGCATCTGCTCCTGCAATAGGTCTGTCACCTAGCGGTGCATTAAGGACATAATTCTTCTGTGCAGCAATGAGAATAATCCTCAGATCATGGACCCAGTCCGCATCATTGCTACTATCATCTTTCAACTTAGTTTTCTCTAGGAATATATCAAAAAACATAGGGGAGCTACAACGCGAGCTATTGATTTATAACATAATTTGCAAAAACTATCAGGACTAAGTTGATGATAAATTAAAGTTCAATCAAATTACTCAAGAACTCCCACTTAAAATGACATCCCTCAAGTCATCTAAGTGTAACGTGATCGAAATCAACTAAACCATGTCCGATCATCACATGAGATGGAGTAGTCTTCGATGGTGAACATCACTATGTTGATCATATCTACTATATGATTCACGTTCGACCTTTCGGTCTCCAGTTTTCTGAGGCCATGTCTGTACATGCTAGGCTCGTCAAGTTTAACCCGAGTATTCCGCATGTGCAAAACTGTCTTGCACCCGTTGTATGTGAATGTAGAGCCTATCACACCCGATCATCATGTGGTGTCTCAGCACGAAGAACTATCGCAACGGTGCATACTCAGGGAGAACACTTATACCTTGAAATTTAGTTAAGGGATCATCTTATAATGCTACCGCCGTACTAAGCAAAATAAGATGCATATAAAAGATAAACATCACATGCAATCAAAATTGTGCCATGATATGTCCATCATCATCTCGTGCTTTTGATCTCCATCTCCAAAGCATCGTCATGATCTCCATCATCACAGGCTCGACACCTTGATCTCCATCGTTGCGTCGTGGTCGTCTCGCTAACTATTGCTTCTACAACTATCGCTAACGCATAGTGATAAAGTAAAGCAATTACATGGCGTTTGCATTTCATACAATAAAGAGACAACCATAAGGCTCCTGCCGGTTGCCAGTGACTTTTACAAAACATGATCATCTCATACAATAATGTATATCACATCATGTCTTGACCATATCACATCACAACGTGCCCTGCAAAAACAAGTTAGACGTCCTCTACTTTTGTTGTTGCAAGTTTTACGTGGCTGCTACAGGCTTCTAGCAAGAACCGTTCTTACCTACTCATCAAAACCACAACGGTGTTTCGTCAAGTTTGCTGTTTTAACCTTCAACAAGGACCGGCCGCAGTCAAATTCAATTCAACTAAAGAAGGAGACATAGACACCTGCCAGCCACCTTTATGCAAAACTAGTTGCATGTCTGTCGACGGAACCGGTCTCATGAACGTAGTCATGTAAGGTTGGTCCGGGCCGCTTCATCCAACAATACTGCCAAATCAAAATAAGACGTTGGTGGTAAGCAGTATGACTATCACCGCCCACAACTCTTTGTGTTCTACTCGTGCATATCATCTACGCATAGACTTGGCTCGAATGCCACCGTTGAGAAACGTAGCATGCAATTTCAAAAAAAATCCTACGCTCACGCAAGATCTATCTAGGATATGCATAGCAAAAAGAAGGGAAGAGTGTGTCCACGTACCCTCGTAGACCGAAAGCGGAAGCGTTTGACAACGCGATTGATGTAGTCGAACTTCTTCTTGTTCCGACCGATCAAGCACCGAACGTACGGCACCTCCGAGTTCTGCACACGTTCAACTCAATGACGTCCCTCGAACTCTTGATTCAGCAAAGTGTCGAGGGAGAGTTCCATCAGCATGACGGCGTGGTGACGGTGATGGTGAAGTAATCCGCGTAGGGCTTCGCCTAAGCACTACGAAGATATGACGAGAGGCGTAAACTATGGAGGGGGGCACCGCACACGGCTAGGAATCAATGTTGTGTGTTCTAGAGGTGCCCCCCACATATATATAGGTGGGAGAGGGAGGGGAGCAGCAAGGGGCGCCCCAAGTAGGAGGAATCCTACTTGGGCTCCTCCCCCAATTCGGCCTCCCCCCTTCCATAAGTGCCGGAGGGGGAAGGAAGGAGGAGGGAGAAGGGAAGGAAGGGGGAGGCCGAATCCTTCCCCTTCCTTCTCTCTTCCCCTCTTTCCTTTCCCTCAGGTGCAGCCCATATGGGGGGGACAGCAGCCCCTGCTAGCTGCTGCGTTTCCACTCTTGGCCCATTAGGCCCATATCTTTGCCGGGGGGTGCCCGGAACCCCTTCGGAACACTTCCAGTGCCCGAATACTATCGTCCTATATATCAATCTTTACCTCTCAACCATTTTGAGACTCCTCGTCGTGTCCATGATCTCATCCAGGACTCCGGACAACATTCGGTCACCAAATCACATAACTCATATAATACAAAATCGTCATCGAACGTTAAGCGTGCGGACCCTACGGGTTCGAGAACTACGTAGACATGACCGAGACACCTCTCCGGTCAATAACCAACATCGGAACCTAGATTCTCATATTGTTTCCTACATATTATATGAAGATCTTTATCGGTCGTACCGTAATGGCAACATACGTTATTCCCTTTGTCATCGGTATGTTACTTGCCCGAGATTTGATCGTCGGTATCTTCATACCTAATTCAATCTCGTTACCGGGAAGTCTCTTTACTCATTCCGTAATGCATCATCCCGCAACTAACTCATTAGTCACGTTGCTTGCAAGGCTTCTTATGATGTGCATTACCGAGAGGGCCAAGAGATACCTCTCTGATACTCGGAGTGACAAATCCTATTCTCGATCTATGTCAACCCAACAAACACCTTCGGAGATACCTATAGAGCATCTTTATAATCACCCAGTTACGTTGTGATGTTTGATAGCACATAAGGCATTCCTCTGGTATCCGGGAGTTGCATAATCTCACTGTCGAAGGAATATGTATTTGACATGAAGAAAGCAACAGTAATAAAACTGAACGATCATAATGCTAAGCTAACGAATGGGTCTTGTCCATCACATCATTCTCCTAATGATGTGATCCCGTTCATCAAATGAAAATACATTTCTATGGTTAGGAAACTTAACCATATTTGATTAACGAGCTAGTCTAGTAGAGGCTTACTAGGGACACGATGTTTTGTCTATGTATCCACACATGTATCAAGTTTCCTGTTAATACAATTCTAGCATGAATAATAAACATTTATCATGATATAAGGAAATATAAAATAAAAACTTTATTGTTACCTCTAGGGCATATTTCCTTCAGCAAGATCTAGTGACTTGTAGTCTCCACGTTCTTGAATCATATGTGTCAGTGTATCGAATGAGGAATCAAGTGATCTCAGCAATTTCTTCACCACCTCATGGTCGGTGATGTCAGTGGCACCAACTGCTTGAAGCTCATTTGAGATGTCAGTGAGGTGATCAAAGGTTTGTTGAACATTTTTGTTGTCGAGGCTTTTGAAGCGGTTGAAGAGATTGCGAAGAATGTCAACTCGAGAGTAACGTTGAGTTGAGACTCCTTCGTTGACTTTGGACAGCCTATCCCAGATAAGCTTTGCGGTCTCCAAAGCACTCACTCTGCCGTACTGTCCTTTGCTCAGATGGCCACATATGATATTCTTCGCTTGAGAGTCGAGTTGCTTGAATCTCTTCACATCAGTAGCGTTCACAGAGGGAGTGACAGAGGGAATGCCATTTTCCACAACGTACGAAAGATTGTTGGCAACTGCCTCAAGATGCATGCGCATCTTATTCTTCCAGTAGGGGTACTCCGTCCCCTTGAAGGTAGGACACCCAGCTAAGACTTTGATCATGCCTGCAGTCGACATAACTAAAACTCCAGGTGGTTAAACTAAAATCACACAGAACAAGGGAGTACCTTCCTCTGATACCAATTGAAAGTGCGTTATATCAACCAGAGGGGGGTGAATATGAGATTTTTACAAATTCATCACTGAGGAAATACAACTTGAGGAATTTGCTAAGTGATGAACTACAAGCAGCGGAATAAGTACTCATGTGCATGCATAACAAGATAGTAGCATGGTCATCATGATGAAATGAAACATACACAGAGCGCAGGTAGCGTGTAAACAGGATAAGCAGGCAGAAGACAAGATGACTGAAGAAATAATATTGATGAAATTGAGAAAGTCTTCAGTCAAAGTCTTCAAACAGTAATGATCAAGTACACAGCAAGTAGTGAGGAAATGAAGGAGTTGAGGAAATAGAACCAGTAGCTCAGTGAAGAAAGTGATTTGGTAGACCAGTTCCAACTGCTGTGACAGTTGTACGTCTGGTTGGAGCGGTTAGATATTTAAACCAAAGGACACATAGTCCTCACCGTATTCTCCTTGAGCTAAGATCACACAGACCTCGCCCAATCACTCATGCTAAGTCTTCAAGGTGACTTCCAAACCTTCACAGACTTGGTCACTCGGCGATCCACAATTCCTCTTGGATGCTCTAGACCTTGACGCCTAACCGTCTGGAGGATGCACAGTCTTCAAAGGTAACAAGCATCAGTTCCACACAGGAACAATCTCTTAAGTGATGCTCAATCACTTTGGGTTTTAGGTGTTGGGTTTTGGGTTTTTCCTCACTTGATGATTTTTGCTCAAAGTCCTCAGAGGATGGGATGCTCTCAGTGACTAGTGTCAGTTTCTCTTGGAGCAACCAACCAGCTAGTGGTTGTAGCGGGCGGCTATTTATAGCCGGGGAGTAGCCCGACATGATAAGACATAAATGCCCTTCAATGATATGACCGTTAGGTGGGTAAGATATTTGGGACAGGTGGCGCATTGCACAGCAACGGTCAGAAATTTGAGCTCTCAAATTCCTCAGGGCTATCATGTTCCTAACTTGTAGGGAATTTGCACTAGCGAATTCCTAACTCCTCAGTCAGAACAAAATCCTCAGAGAACAAAAGACCTTCATCTCTGTCACTGAAGAAATTGACTGAACTGTATGAGATTTCCAATGGCTTCATTCGAAAGAATTGGGTATGTGTAGGCTTTGAGTTGAGCATCACTTGGAAATGTTTCCATAGTTTTACCTCGACCCCCTTTAATAGTACGGTGTTTCCTATGACTGAAGTAAGATAAAATGAAACTACGAAACAAAAGCTTTCACACTTCATAATCCTCGCATCAATATCAAAGTCTTCAAGGTCATACCAATTTCCTCATTTTCAAAGTCTTCAAGAAAACCAAAGTCTTCAACTGAAGACATTAATTTTTAGGGGTCGACTTTCATCGTAAATATCAATCTTAGTCCCTTAACCTATAAGTCTTCAATACACCAAAATCACTAAGGGCACTAGATGCACTTACAAGAACATTGTATTGAGAATCGAAAAGAGAGAAGAAGCCATCTTGCTACTGCCTACAGGCCCGTAGGTCTATGGTGAACTACTCACGCATCATCGGAGGAGCGCCAATGAGGATGATGAACCCCTCCGTGATCGTATTCCCCTCCGACGGAGTGCCGTAATAAGGCTCTAGATTGGATCTCGTGGTTCTGGAACTTGATGTGGCTAGAATTGTGTTTCAATGACTCCCCTAGGGTTTCTGGAATATCTGAGTATTTATAAAGCTGAGAGGCGGTGGAGGAGACCACCATGGGCCCCACAACCCATCACGGCGCGCCAGGGGCCTCTAGCGTACCCTGGTGTCTTATGGGCCCCACGGGCCTCCCCTCTGGTACTTACCTTGGCTCCCAAGTTGTCTTTTGGTCCAAAAAATCTGCAAAGAGTTTTGTTGCGTTTGGACTTCGTTTGATAGGGATATTATGCAAAGTATTAAACAAGCAAAAAACATCAACTGGCACTGGGCACTATGTCAATAGGTTAGTCCCAAAAAAGATATAAAGTTGCTATAAAATGATTGTAAAACATCCAAGAATGATAATATAACAGCATAGAACAATAAAAAATTATATATACGTTGGAGACGCATCATCTCCCTAGCAGCGCGTTCTTTAAAGCCATTAAGCTAGGCATGAAGTGCTGAAGTAATCGATCCACCCGGATCCCAAGGTATATCAAAGCCAATTTTAATTAACAATAATGTGTAACTTAGTAGTGAGCACAAAGCAACGTATATCATGTAACAACTAACTCTCTTCCTATGCATCGGCACGTCATAAAGAACAATTCATGCACATCAACTAAAGGCCAATGCATAGTATAAACATTTTCTTGCAATTTTATCATATTGCAAACATAGAGAGGCGGAGATGTGTTTCCTCTCTCATAATGATTACAATTAGGAGCAGCAAGCACATGCATATTATATTCATCAAAATCATCATGTGTGATAGTAAAACACAACCCATCAATATAATCCTTAATAAGCGTCAACTCCTCCGATATACTGTAATTGGGGGAATTCAAAAACATAATAGGACTATCATGTGTCGGTGCAATAGCAAAAATTTCATTCTTAACATAAGAAACTATAGCAAGTTCATCTCCATAAGCATAATTCATATTGGCATCATGGCCACAAGCATAAATTCCATCAAAAAGGGATATTTCAAACAAATCCAAGGGATCATAGCATTCATCATTCGATAAGCACGAAGGGATATTAAACAATGTATGAGTTGAAGAGTTACTCTCATTAAAAGATGGGCACGGGTGATCAATCCGCTCTTCCTCCTTTTTTCTTTGCTCTCCTCCTCATCTTTTTCATCTAATGAGCTCATAATTTTAGTAATTTCTTCTTCCATAGATTCCTGCAAAATATTAGTCTCTTCTTGTACAGCGGAGACTTTCTCAATAAATTCATCAATATAGGCATTGTATTTAAAATTCTTATAGCACTATTTAAGTATAGCAAAATTTTCAGATCTGTAAAGATCATCATCACAATCTTCATACTCTTCAAACAAAGATTCAATTTAATAAGCACCCTAAGCAACAAATTCTTCTATTTATTCCACATCATAGTAATAATATATACCATTAGCATAAGAAGCTAAGGTTCCATTATCATTAAATTCACATTGAAAGGGGAGGTGTGGAGCATCCATCTTAGAGCAACAAGTATAATCATATCTTAAGCATGAATTTCAAGCATACCAACGCGACATTTTAATTTGATCCCATAAGTGTTTCCCTTTTTGAGAGAAGTGATAATCCCTAAAGTATTCCAGGTGATCCTAAGTATCTCCCGTTATCAAGTTGAATGGAGATTTGTTAGGATTATCAAAGTAGTTTTAATATTTTCCACATAACGAGCATCGAGGGTTTTAGGAGGTTCCCCATCTCCATGAGTAGCAAGTACAACTAATTTTTTGGTATTTTGTGTTCCATATACATAAATAAAGATATAAAACAACTTAGAATAGAAAATAAAAACTACTTAGTGATAAAGCCAACAAGCGGACACCAGAATATTCACCCCCGCTATTGCTCCCCGGCAACAACGCCAGAAAAAGGTCTTGATAACCCACAAGTGTAGGGGATCAATTGCCGTCTCTTTCGATAAGTAAGAGTGTTGAACCCAACGAGAAGCTAAACATAGAATTAGTATCCCCTTCAAGTTCTATCGACCACCAATACAACTCTACGCACACTTAACGTTTGTTTTACCTAGAACAAGTATGAAACTATTTTGTAGGTGTAATAGGATAAGTTTGCAAGAATAAAAATTGAAGTACTTAGCGAGAAAAAACTAGGAGTAGTTTGCAAGATAATAAAAGTTATTTGTTTAGTAGAAAGATTTTTGTAACACAAAGAGAAAGATTTGTCCATGGGCAACTAATAACTAGACCGGTAATCATTATTGAAATTTTATATGAGGGAGAGGCTTCAGCTAACATACTTTCTGTACTTGGGTCATATGAACTTATGCTTGTACCTCTAGCAAGCATCCGCAACTACTAGAAAATATTAAGGTAAACCCAACCATAGCATTAAGCAACAAGTCCCCTTTACTCCCATATGCATCAACCCCCTTACTCGAGTTTAAGCTTCTGTCACTCTCGCAACCACCATAAGAGAACCATGAATGTATTGCAACACCCTACAGCGGGAAATCACCCACGTGTGCGCAACACGGAATGCACCATAGGACAACATCGAAATAGAACATACAACTCAAACCAATCACGATCATCAATCAACCCATAGGACAAAACGAATCTACTCAAACATCATAGGATTGCCACACATCATTGGATAAAAATATATAGCATTAATCACCATGTTTAAGTAGAGATTACAGCGGGTACAAGAGGTGTTACACCGCTGCATAGAGGGGGAGAGAGTTGGTGATGACGGCGGCGAAGTTGTTGGTGTAGATCGTCTTCATGATGGTTGCCCCGGCGGCACTCCGGCGCCACCGGGAGAGAGGGGGAGAGAGCCCCCTCCTTATTCTTACTTGTCCTCCCCCTAGATGGTGATACATCTCCAACGTATCTACTTTTCCTAATGCTTTTCCTCTTGTTTTGGACTCTAATTTGCATGATTTGAATGAAACTAACCCGGACTGACGCTGTTTTCAGCTAAACTACCATGGTGTTGTTTTTGTGCAGAAATAAAAGTTCTCGGATTGGAACGAAACTTTGCGAGGATTTTTTATACAATAAAAGAGAATTTATGGAGCCAAGAACCACCGGAGGGGGGCACCTGGGTGGGCACAACCCACCAGGGCGCCCCCTCCAGGCATGCCCAGGTGGGTTGTCCCCACCTGGTGGCCCCGCAGACCTCAACGCTGATACTATAAATTCATATTTTTGGAGAAAAATTCAGGGGGAAAGAATTATCACGTTTCGCGAGGCGGAGCTGCCGCCACCTCCTGTTCTTCATCGAGACGCCAGATCCGGAGTCCGTTTGGGGCTCCGGAGACGGGGTTCTTCGATCTTCATCATCACCAACCCTTCTCCATCGCCGATTCCATGATGCTCCCCACCAGGAGTGAGCAATTCCTTCATAGGCTCGCTGGTCGGTGAGGAGTTGGACGAAATTCATCATGTAATCGAGTTAGTTTTGTTAGGGCTTGATCCCTACTATCCATTATGTTCTGAGATTGATGTTGCTATGACTTTGCCATGCTTAATGCTTGTCACTTTGGGCCTGGGCGCCATGATTTTAGATCTGAACCGTTTATGTTATCACCATTATATCTATGTTCTCGATCCGATCTTGCAAGTTATAGTCACCTACTACGTGTTATGATCCGGCAAACCCGGAGTGACAGAAGTCGGGACACTTCTCGGTGATGACCGTAGTTTGAGGAGTTCATGTATTCACTGTGTGCTAATGCTTTGTTCCGGTTCTCTATTAAAAGGAGACCTTAATATCCCTTAGTTTCTGATAGGACCCCGCTGCCACGGGAGGGTAGGACAAAAGATGCCATGCAAGTTCTTTCCATAAGCACGTATGACTATTTACGGAATACATGCCTACATTATATTTATGAACTAGAGCTAGTGCCGTATCGCCCTAGGTTATGACTATTTTATGATGAATATCATCCAACGAATTCACCGATCCAATGCCTACGAATTTCTCTCATATTGTTCTTGCTAAGTTACTATTGCTACTGTCACTATTGCACTTGCTACAAAATCATTGCTATCACTGTTACCTTTACTACTGTTGTTGCTACTACTATCAAAACTATCATACTACTTTGCTACTGATCACTTTGCTGCAGATAATTAATCTCCAGGTGTGGTTGACTTGACAACTCAGTTGCTAATACTTGCAAATATTCTTTGGCTCCCCTTGTGTTGAATCAAAAAATTTGGGTTGAATACTCTACTCTCAAAAACTGTTGCGATCCCCTATACTTGTGGGTTATAAGACCTTTTTCTCGCATCGTTGCCGGGGAGCATAGCTATATTTGTGGAGTCACTTGGGATTATTATCAAATTATCACTATGAAGAATCTGAACAACGCTAAGACTAAGATTTTTTTCCTCTAAGACGAGGGGATGTAAGGAACTGCCATCCAGCTCCGCTTTGGGTTCGCCTTCTGTTATAGACTTGCAACACCACCTCATGCTATCAGTTCTGATATGTCACAAGTTATTGATGATGCTACTTCTGCTATGAATGCTACTCTTGATGATGCTAGTACCTTGCTTGATGATAATGTGCCACTAGGTGAATTTCTTGATTAACAAATTGCTAGAGTAAGACAGCATGAGATTGTTGAAACTGATGAAGAGCTTGAAACTGAAAATCTTGAAACGCCTAGTTCTCCTAGATATGAATTGCCAAGGGTACCGGAAGGTTATGTTATGGATGAGGAGACAACTAGAGACATTCTTTCTTGTAAGGATAGAGATGATTTGGAAAACTTATTATGAAGTATAAAGAAAAGACTTTGAATGCTAAAATGAAATGTGATCCTCAGTTTGCTACTTCACCTATCTTTGTTGATGATAAGGATTATGAATTCTCTGTCAACCTAGAGTTAATTACTTTGGTTGAATCTAATCCTTTCCATGGTTATGAAACTGAAACTGTTGTGGCACATCTTACTAAGTTGAATGATATAGCCACCCCTTTTGCTCATGATGAGAAGATTCGCTATTATTATATTCTCAAATTATTTCCATTCTCATTAAAGGGTGATGCTAAGGCTTGGTATAATACTCTTGCTTCTGGTTGTGTGTGTAGTCCCCAGGATATGATTTATTACTTCTCTGAAAAATATTTTCCTGCTCATAAGAAACAAGCTGCCTTGCAGGAAATATTTAACTTTGTGCAAATTGAAGAAGAGAGTCTCCCACAAGCTTGGGGGAGGCTTCTCCAATTGCTTAAATGCTTTGCCTGGTCATCCTCTTAAGAAAAAAGAAATACTTGATATCTTCTATAATGGACAAACCGATGCTTCTAGGGACTTCCTAGATAGTTGTGCTGGTTGTGTTTTCAGGGAATGAACTATTGGACAAGCTGAAGAATTATTGAATAACATATTGAAAAATTATGATGATTGGATCCTTCCTGAACCACCACTTAAACCTACTCCAAATATGAGGGGTATCTTATATCTCAGTCCTGAAGATATGCAAGAGGCAAAGAAATCTATGAAAGAAAAATGTATTAAAGCAGAGGATGTTAAAAATTTACCACCTATTGAAGAAATACATGGGCTTGAAACACCACCACCACCTAAGGTGGTAGAGTTAAATTCTTTATTAAAGTTTGATGAAGGTGATATTCCTTATAATAAACATCCTAGTCAATGCCTTTATGAGTTTGATAATTACATTAGAAAGCAAGATCACTTCAATGCAAATGTTATGAAACAATTGAAATACAATTCTGATATGATTGCTCGCTTGAGTGACTTGTTATTTAGAATCTCAAATGATGTTAGAGGTGTATGGAAGCATGCCTCTATGGTTCAAACTCAACTAGAACAAGTTGCTAAATCTCAAAGAGAGTTGCTTGCTGAAATGAATAATAATATCAATGATCATGTTGTTAGACTAAGGACTAGATGAGGTAGAATGACTCCGGAACCACTTTACCCTGAGGGACACCCAAAAAGAATTGGACAAGACTCTCAAAGAGTTAACACTGATGCACCTAGTCCCTCCAAAAAGAAAAAGAAGAAAAATGATAGGACTTTGCATGCCTCTAGTGAACCTGAAGTAGAAAAACCTTCTGATAATGATAACGAAGTCTCTATTTCTGATGCTAAAACTCAATTTGGTAATGAACACTCATCTTCTGATAATGAAAAGATAACGATGAGGTTCATGAAGATATTCAAACAAATAATAAAGAACCAGACAATGATGTTGAAATAGAACCAGCAGTTGATCTTGATGACCCACAACCCAAGAATAAAAGATATGATAAAAGAGACTTTGTTGCTAGAAAACACGGTAAGACTAGCCACAATGGGCAGTAACATAGAGTAGTAACATGCACATGTTACTACTCTATGTTACTACCTCTATAGTGGGGAGTAACATATGTGTGGTAACATGCAACACTTCATTTATTAGGCTATAGACTCATCTTGCCTTGATATGTGTGATGTTACTCATACTACTTGTAACTAGCTATGTTACCACATGCCTCTCTTTCTTCATTTATTACTTGCCACATCATCTATTTTATCTAGATATGTGTGATGTTACTACCTATGTTACTCCCACTGTGGGTAGTCTAAGGAAAGAGAAATGTGGGTTCAAAAACCTATGCCCTTCCCACCTAAATCAACCAAAAGGAAAGATGATGAAGAATTTGAACGCTTTTCTGAAATGCTGAGGCCGGTCTTTTTGCGTACTCGCTTGACTAATATCTTGAAAATGACTCCTTATGCAAAGTACATGAAAGACATCATCACCAATAAGAGAAAAATACCGGGAGCTGAAATTTCCACTAAGCTTGCTAATTATACTTTTAAGGGTGGAGTACCTAAAAAACTTGGAGATCCGGGAATACTAACTATACCTTGCTCCATCAAAAGAAATTATGTGAAAACTGCTTTATGTGATTTAGGAGCAGGTGTTAGTGTTTATGCCTTTCTATTTATATAAAAGACTTGATTTGAATAAACTCTCACCTACTGAAATTTCTTTGCAAATGGCTAATAAATCATCTGCCATACCTATCGGTATTTGTGAGGATGTGCCCGTTGTTGTTGCTAATGTCACTATCTTAACTGACTTTGTTATACTTGAGATGCCCGAGGACGACAACATGTCGATTATCCTTGGTAGACCCTTCTTGAATACTGCAGGGGTTGTTATTGATTGCAACAAAAGTAAGGTCACTTTTCATATCAATGGTAATGAACATACAGTGCACTTTTCGAAGAAACTATTCCAAGTGAATGGTATTAATGTTATTGAAAAATCTCCGACAATCACTATTGGAAGTTTTCAACTACCTCTACCTACTGCCAAAAAGAAATATGAAATGCTCATTGTTGGGGACATTCATATCCCCATTGAGGTAACTTAGTGTTTTACGAAAGTTCTTCGATTTCATGCTAATAGAAAGTGGTTGTTAATAAGACTTGATCAACCTTATTAATGAATCATCTTTGGGAGGTATGAAGTTGATGAATTTAGTGAGCACTACCTTCTGTCCCTACCTTTTGTTTTCTATTTTTATTAGTTAAATAAGATGAAATGCCATGCTTTGTCTGTTTTCTGAGTTTTCCGTACAATAAAGAAGTGACCCAAAAATAAAAGTTCTCATAATGCTCTAAAAAATTAATACAATTTTTTCTGAATATTTAAGAAATTTTAGTGCAAATAACATCAGAGGGAGGTCTCCAGGTGGGCACACCCCACCTGGGCGCGCCAGCACCCCCAGGCGTGCCCTGGTGAGTTGTGGTCCCCACGTGGGCTTCCTCACTTATCTCTTCGTCCCACATCATCACCTACCTCTAGAGAAAAATCACCATTGCTCTCTCTCTCATGTTCTTGCTCTCAAACCCGCGGATTTCGATCTCTTTGCTCGAAGCTCCGTTTCCGAAACTATTTCGGGGGATTGTTGCTTGGTATGTGACTCCTCCATTTGTCCAATTAGTTTTTGCTTTAGTGGTTTATATTTAGAATAATTAGTGACTTTTGGTGCCGCTGTAGATGAGCTTGCATGTTGAATTCTTAGAGTTCTAAGTAGTTTGAATGATTGATATGGCCTCTATGCATCTCTATGAGTAGTTGCTATCAATCTTGTGAAGTTTTGTTGAGAAAAAATTTGTGAACTAAAATTTCAGAATTTTGTTCATAGGAAAAAGATGAGTATCTTTAGGAAATTTACTTCCAAGAAGAACTCCATGGGAGTTATTTGGGAGTCATCTAACAGTGATCTCTGCACCCGGAGAATGGCGGAGGTACGACCGTGCGAATGGCCGCATAACCCATTCTTGGAAGGGGTCGGGATCCTTCAAGAGTTTGCACAATATGCTGCTAATGTCAGCCTCACCGACTTCATCGTAGCTGAATGTGAACAGTATTATCTCCTCACAAATTCCTTTGTGAAATTTTTTCATTTCTTGAGTAGGAATAATCATCCTGAGGTCCAGTTTAACTTATATGTTGAATCCCATCAGATACTGCTTACCAAATTTTGTGATTTTTGCTTACTACCTTCTGATGGTAGTTTATTAGAGCCTAGGCCCGTGAAGTTTAATGGTTTTTATCTCACTCTGACAGTGGGGGATGAGAGAAGGGTATCGAGTGTCACCGCTACTAGCTTACATTTTCCTGATGTGCATTATTTTGCTCTATTCAGTGCAAAGTGTTTGCTGGCTAGAGGGAAGGTTGGTGCACTTAGTGCCCCAGACTTCGTTGTTTTACGCAGTGCACTTCACGGCGACAACACTTATAGCTTGGGAGCTATTGTGGCACATCGCCTCCACCTTAACAGATCCAAGGGTAAAATACATGGGGTATCTATGCTACTCCTTTGGTGGGTCACTTTAACGTTCAGATACGCCAGCATGATTATCCTTTACCCAAGGTTTATTTAGATCGCTCGGCTATGGCATACCACCACTTCATTGATAGCGAGAACACCACTATGGATGTTCCATATAACTTGGTCTTTAGTGAGATTACCCGTGATGTTATTCCGTTGCCTGCACCTGCTTTGTTTGATCCTATTTCCAGGGGCGGATACAGGATTATGCCTGAGGACATTGTCGCCTACCAGAAGAACCTGGCTGCAGCACATGAGGAGCCTCAGCAGTGGGACCCTTAGGTGCCCGCTCCCCAGCACTTCAACATAGGACCCCATGGTTTCTTCGAGTGGTGATTACCAAGTTAGGCCAAAAGCCTAAGCTTGGGGGAGTATGTATTTCCACCGACATTACTTTCATGTTCACACATTTCATTCCAGTTGTCGGTGTCCACACTTTTTCATTGTATTATCCATGCTAGATTTATTTTCGCGCCTTCTTCTTGTGTGTGTGTGTGTGTGTTTGAAAAACTTTGAGAAAATACAAAAAAATATTCCCTGCTTCTTTTTTATTTTTCTTTCTAGTGTAGTTAGTTGTAGTATTTAAAAAGAAAACCCAAAAAAGATTTCCTTGTTCTTCTTTTGCTTGTTGGGAGCTCTCCCGTGTAAATAGTTTTTCTCATTTTTGTATTTCTTTCTTTAATTTGTTTCCTTCCAGTTAAACACCAAAAACTCCAAAAATATTTCAGTGTGTTTCTCTGAATTTCCTTTCTTTCTATTGAGTTGTACCGAGGAGAAGACCACGATGAAAATGTTGAGTGGCTGTCATATGCATTATTGTTGATCTAACAGAGAGCCCATATTACCTTGTTTTCTTCTTTTTGAGTAAAACTATTTGCAGATTCCAGCTTAGTCCACGGCACTCTTGCTTTTCATATCGTTCGATCGTGCAATTGAAAGGCAATAATAATGATATTTGATGAATTGGCTGTGGCAAAGAGAAATGGGTATGAAATCAACTTGTTCTGTTTTTGTAAATACGTTTAACCTAGTATCCATGAATCAGCCTATTATGATCAAACATGTTTGCAATGACAATTAGAGATTATAGTTTCTCATGCCATGCTTAAGTAGCTAGGAGTGGATAATGATTTATCTTGGATGCCAACATTGCGTTAAAATGACTGTGATGTAGTATGATGATATGGTATCCTCCTCTGAATGTTCGAGTGGCTTGACTTGGCACATGGTCAAGCATGTAGTTGAATCAAAACCAACATAGCCTTTATGATATTTATGTTCATGGTGTCCATATCCTACTCATGCTAGTATCCAATGTTATTTATGCATAATGCATGTTCATGACCGTTTTCGCTCTCTAGCTGGCCGCTTCCCAACCTAATTGCTAGCCTTCGCCTATACTAAGCGGGAATTTTGCTTGTGCATCAAAACCATGAAACCCAAGTTATTCCAGATGAGTCCACCATACCTACCTATATGCGGTATTACCCTGCCATCCAAGTAAATGTGCATGTGCCACCTCTAAAAACTTCAAATAAATATCCTTTTTTGTGTGCCTGGATTGTTCATAGAGCGACAGGAGGTAGTTAGTATCTTCCATGCTAAGAGGGTTATTCTCATGATGAGTGTTTATTCACTCATCCTTGCACGAGAGGGCGGTAATAGGGATTCCCAGTCCCGGACTTAAATTGCAAATAAATAAACAAAAATCCCCCCGGATTGTTGTTGGTATGGGCGGCACCAGTTGTTTCGGACAAGCCGTGGAGTGTGATTGTTGGTGGAGGGGGAGTAAACCTTTAGTTTTATCACTTGGGAACCGCCACTAATGTGTTTAGCATGGAAGATACCGATAAATGATGGTTGCGAAGTAAAAAGAAGGGTGCATTTCTCAAAATTTCATTTACTTCTGTTTTTAAAACTTGAGCTCTGGCACCTCTGCAAATCACTGCTTCCCTCTGCGAAGGGTCTATCTATTTACTTTTATGTTGTTTCATCACCTTCTCAAATTATCGCCAAAACTTGAGAGCACTATTGTCATCCTCATGCATTGTGTATAGCTAATGTTGGGTGCATCATGACTGGATTTTTTTCTACCATAAATTACAATGTTTAGTCGCTGCTTGAACTTTGGAGGTGCTCTGCATTTATGTTTTGCGGTCTCAGAAAGGTCTAGTGAGATACCACTATTGTCATATTATATCATGGTTGTTTTGATAAAGTGTTGTTATTTGAGATATCTTATTATTGCTCGCTAGTTGATTATGTCATTGATATGAGTTATTTCCTTGTTCTTCTTTTGCTTGTTGGGTGCTCTCCCGTGTAAATAGTTTTTCTAATTTTTGTATTTCTTTCTTTAATTTGTTTCCTTCCAGTTAAACACCAAAAACTCCAAAAATATTTCAGTGTGTTTCTCTGAATTTCCTTTCTTTCTATTGAGTTGTACCGAGGAGAAGACCACGATGAAAATGTTGAGTGGCTGTCATATGCATTATTGTTGATCTAACAGAGAGCCCATATTACCTTGTTTTCTTCTTTTTGAGTAAAACTATTTGCAGATTCCAGCTTAGTCCATGGCACTCTTGCTTTTCATATCGTTCGATCGTGCAATTGAAAGGCAATAATGATTTGAACTCTAATTTGCACTCTTGCTTTGGACTCTAATTTGCATGATTTGAACGAAACTAACCCAGACTGACGTTATTTTCAGCAGAACTACCATGGTGTTGTTTTTGTGCAGAAATAAAAGTTCTCGGATTGGAACGAAACTTTGCGAGGATTTTTTATACAATAAAAGAGAATTTATGGAGCCAAGAACCACCGGAGGGGGGCACCTGGGTGGGCACAACCACTAGGGCGCCCCCCCTCCAGTCGCACCCTGGTGGGTTGTCCCCACCTGGTGGCCCCGCAGACCTCAACCCTGATACTATAAATTCATATTTTCAGAGAAAAAATCAGGGAGAAAGAATTATCGTGTTTCGCGAGACGGAGCCGCCACCACCTCCTGTTCTTCATCAGGAGGCCAGATCAGGAGTCCGTTTGGGGCTCCGGAGAGGGGGATCTTCGATCTTCATCATCACCAACCCTTCTCCATCGCCAATTCCATGATGCTCCCCACCGGGAGTGAGTAATTCCTTCGTAGGCTCACTGGTCGATGAGGAGTTGGATGATATTCATCATGTAATCGAGTTAGTTTTGTTAGGGCTTGATCCCTAGTATCCATTATGTTCTGAGACTGATGTTGCTATGACTTTGCCATGCTTAATGCTTGTCACTTTGGGCCTGGGTGCCATGATTTTAGATCTGAACCTTTCATGTTATCACCATTATATCTATGTTCTAGATCCGATCTTGCAAGTTATAGTCACCTACTACGTGTTATGATCCGGCAAACCCGGAGTGACAGAAGTCGGGACACTACCCGGTGATGACCGTAGTTTGAGGAGTTCATGTATTCACCGTGTGGTAATGCTTTGTTCCGGTTCTCTATTAAAAGGAGGCCTTAATATCCCTTAGTTTCCGATAGGACTCCGCTGCCATGGGAGGGTAGGACAAAAGATGTCATGCAAGTTATTTCCATAAGAACATATGACTATTTACGGAATACATGCCTACATTATATTTATGAACTAGAGCTAGTGCCGTATCGCCCTAGGTTATGACTGTTATATGATGAATATCATCCAACAAATTCATCGATCCAATGCCTACGAATTTCTCTCATACTGTTCTTGCTAAGTTACTATTGCTACTGTCACTATTGCACTTGCTACAAAATCATTGCTATCACTATTACCGTTACTACTGATGTTGCTACTACTATCAAAACTATCATATTACTTTGCTACTGATCACTTTGCTGCAGATAATTAATCTCTAGGTGTGGTTGAATTGATAACTCAGTTGCTAATACTTGCAAATATTCTTTGGCTCCCCTTGTGTCGAATCAATAAATTTGGGTTGAATACTCTACCCTCGAAAACTGTTGCGATCCCCTATACTTGTGGGTTATCAGATGGGAGGAGAGTTTCCCCTCTAGTCCATGGCTGATATGGCTGCCGGAGGGCAGGCCCCTCCGAGATTGGATCTCTCTCTCTGTTCTCTTCTGTTCCATGTTCATGTTTTCTCGCCCTTTACCGTTTCTTAAATTCCCGGAAATCCGTAACTCTGATTGGGCTAAAATTTTGAGGGGATTTTTATCCGGAGATTATCTTTCTTGCGGCAAAAGAAGTGCCCCAACCGCATTACGGGGTAACCACAAGCTTGCTGGGCGTAGCCAAGGTAGGGGGCCACGCCCTCTAAGCTTGTGCCCCCCGGGCATCGTCTCGCATTGAATTTTTTTCCCAAAAATCATATATATTAGAAAATAAATCTCCGTAAATTTTTATCCTGTTTGGACTTCACTTAATATGGATATTCTGCAAAACAAAAAACATGCAACAAATAGGAACTGGCACTGGATCAATATGTTAGTCCCAAAAATAATATAAAATGTTGCCAAAAGTATATTAAAGTTGTAGAATAATTGCATGAAACAATCAAAAATTGTAGATACGATGGAGACATATCAGTCGCCCATCTCTGGTCGATTGTTGATTCATCCCGTGATTTCTACTCCATTGTACATACCCATGCCTCTTCGTCTCACTGGACTGTTGGCTGATACATCTCCAACATATCTATAATTTATGATGTATTCATGCCATGTTTACAACAATTTTATATGGTTTTGGTGCACTTTTATATGATTTTTATGGACCTAACCTGTTTACCTAGTGTCCAGTGCTAGTTGCTATTTTCTGCATGTTTTTGGTTTTCCAGAAAATTCATACCAAAGGAAGTCCAATTGCCATGAAACTTTGCGGTGATTTTTTATGGACCAAAAGAGACCCACGAAGTGCTAGAGGTGGATCAGAAGTTGCCCAGGGGAGCCACAATCTCGTCGGACCCTCATGGGCCCCCTGACATGAAATCAAAGCCAAAAATTCCTATAAATACATAAACCCCCAAAACTTAACCTAGGACTTCCACGCCAGTGCAAGCCTCTGTTCCGAAGCGATCTCATCTGGAGGCCTTTTCCCGCACCCTGTCGGAGGGGGCAATCATCACTGGAGGCCAACTTCATCATCCTGGTGGCCACCATGATGAGGAGGGAGTAGTTCACCCTTGGGGTTGAGGGTATGTACTGCTATGTATCTATAATTTATGAAGTATTCATGCCATGTTTACAATAGTTTTATATGGTTTTGTTGCATTTTTTATTATTTTTGTGGACTAACTTATTAATCTAGTGCCGAGTGCAAGTTCCTGTTTTTTGCATATTTTTTGGTTTCTCAGAAAAACCATACCAAATGAAGTCCAAACGCGATAAAATTTTATGGAGATTTATTTTGGAATATATATGATTTTTGGGAGGAAGAATCAACAGAACACGGTGCTCGAGGGCTCCACAAGGAAACAGGGTGCGGCCTACCCCCTGGTCGTGCCCCTTACCTTGTGGGCATCTTGTAGGTCGGTTGGAGCCCTTCTTTCGCCGCAAGAAAGATAATTTCTGGGTAAAAATCCCTTCAAAGTTTCATCACAATCGGAGTTACGGATCTACGGGAATATAAGAAACGGTTTTCAGCCAGAAACAGAAGAGAAACACATAGAGAGATCCAATCTCGGAGTGGCTCCTGCCCTCCAGGAGCCATGGGGGCCAAGGTCCAGAGGGGAAATCCTCCTCCCATCTAGGGGGCAAGCCATGAAAGAAGAAGGAGGAGTGGGGCTCTCTCCCACTATCCCTGGTGGCGCCGGAACACCGCTGGGGCAATCATCATGACGGCAATCTACACCAACAACTTCACCGCCGTCTACACCAATAATTTTATATTCATTGCTAAATCTACTGAAATTCCATTCTGCTTTATTTCAAGCTCCCTAACAGAACCCAAACATCATTTTGAATATCCAAACTACCAATGGCACAACAAAAAACTAGAAGGATATTGACCAAGCAATATCATTTATTATGAGTATTCGTTATGTTCAGGCAATTCACCATACTATACCAAGTGATCATTTATATGTCCCATTAATACACGCGTTGACCAAGTGCAACATTGAAAGCACAAGTGCTCCCTGGGTGATTTTGGTAATTAATGTCAACATATCTTTTCTTGGACTCATTTCTTTATCTAGTATATTTCAGAAAGTTCAATAGTGGCGTGGCATGGACAAGAGGATGTGGAACCCCTTCAAAATGCTAAGGACAAAGATTGGCAAAAGCTCAAGACTCTTCATTTCTACTTTAGTGATCCAAGATCACATTGAGTCCATAGGAAAAGCCAACACTATTAAAAGGGGATGAGGTGTTCCTTAATGGTCTACTTGCCCAAAATGCTTAGTGATATGCTCCAAAGCCCTCAACCACTTTCTCAATTCCAAATATGTCCTAAACCTAAAGTCAAACTCGGCCCCACCGATTTGATCTATCCGGCGCCACTGAGTTCCTTTGACATAGCCACTGCCAGAAACCCTAATCAATTCAGTCTCACCGATCAGGATCTCAGTCTCACCGAGATGGCCTTGCAAACTATTTGTTCCTTGTTGCAATTATTTTGGTCTCACCGAAATGTGCAATTGGTGCCACCGAGTTTGCCTGACCAACTCTCTGTTTGCTCTTTCCTGAAATCGGTCTCACCGAGTTCATGCAATCGGTCACACCGAGACGAGGTTTTTCCCTAACCCTAGCACATCAGTCTCACCGAGTTGATCATGTCGGTCCCACTGAGAATCCTAACATTCACATTTTGAACTGAATTGGCTCACCGAGTTCACCTATTCGGTCTGACCGAGTTTGGTCAAATGTGTGTAACGGTTAGATTTTGTGTGGAGGCTATATATACCCCTACACCCCCTTCTCTATTCAAGAGAGAGCCATCAGAACGTGCCTACACTTCCACTACTCATTTTCTGTGAGAGAACCACCTACTCATGTGTTGAGACCAAGACAGTCCAATCCAACCACAAGAATCTTGATCTCTAGCCTTCCCCAAGTTGCTTTCCACTCAAATCATCTTTCCACCATAGCAAAATCTGTGAGAGAGAGTTGAGTGTTGGGGAGACTATCATTTGAAGCACAAGAGCAAGGAGTTCATCATCAACACACCATCTATTGCCTTTTGGAGAGTGGTGTCTCCTAGATTGGTTAGGTGTCACTTGGGAGCCTCCGTCAAGATTGTGAGTTGAACCAAGGAGTTTGTAAGGGCAAGGAGATCGCCTACTTCGTGAAGATCTACCCAAGTGAGGCAAGTCCTTCGTGGGCGATGGCCATGGTGGCATAGACAAGGTTGCTTCTTCGTGGATCCTTCATGGGTGGAGCCCTCCGTGGACTCACGCAACCGTTACCCTTCGTGGGTCGAAGTCTCCATCAACGTGGATGTATGATAGCACCACCTATCGGAACCATGCCAAAAATCTCCGTGTCTTCATTGCGTTTGCACACTCCAATCCCATCCCTTTACTTTCTTGCAAATTGCATGCTTTACTCTTTTCGCTGCTTATACTCTTGCCATGCTTGCTTGAAATGTATTGTGAATGCTTAAATTTGTGCTAAAACTCCACCTCAACTTAAAGAACTTAAAAACTGCTACCTTTCCTTGTTGAGGGTATAATCACCCCCCCCTCTAGACACCTCTTCTCGATCCTTTCAATTGGTATCAGAGCATAGGTCTCCATTGATTTGGTTTAGTCACCATAGGAGGAAGATGGATGAGTCTACGATTAGGAGTATTAGACGTAGAGTGCCTATGCTTGATGGAGAGTTCTATAGTGCTTGGAAAATTTAGATGCTTGAAATTTTCAATGAATATAATTTGAACAAGTATATTACTAGCCCTTGTGCGCCTCCTACTGATCCCTTGCATCCTGCCACCGATGAGTCTCTTGACATGATCTGCAATCTTAGAGCTATTAATCTTATCATTAGAGGATTGCCTAGAAACTTGCTTGTATGCTTGCCTACATTTGAATGTGCTTATACTATATGGAGATATCTTGAGGAACGCTTTCCAAACTATTCTTTGAAAAATCTAGATGAGATTCTTCAAAAGTCCATAGCTTTTCATAAAATGAAACCTAGTGATCCTAAATTTGATGATTGTCTATTTGAGCTTCGTGACCTCATGCGTGCCAAAGGAGATGTTGGAGTCATTAGTAGCATCATTTCTCAAGTCATTAGAATTCATAAAGATGCACATTGTCATGATCATAAATCTAATGAATCACTCTCTCTAGGTGATGATCAATCACAAGACGATGTTGAACATGGATATTATGATGAGGATGATGATAGTGACTTTGATGTTGATGAGTCTATGAGACACTTTGGTCTTATGGCTAACCTTCGTGGTTACATGGCCAGAGGAAAGGAATGGGTTCTTGACAGTGGATGTACTGATCATATGACCGGAGATAAGGACATGTTCCGTGAGCTTGCTGAAAACAACGGCCCTCGAAAGTATGCCACGTTTGGTGATAACTCAAAGGGTAAGGTGGTTGGCCTTGGTAAGGTGGCCATCTCACATGACAGCTCCATACAAAATGTTATGCTCATTGAATCTCTTGGCTATAATTTACTTTCCATATCTAGACTAGCCGATTTCGGTTTCAATGTCTTATTTACTGAAATAGATTGCCAAGTGTTTCGAAGAGATAATCATAATATGGTCTTTACTAATATACGTAGAGGTGATCTATACATTGTTGATTTCACTAAAAAGGCTCAACCTAGAACTTTCTTAATTGCTAAATCTTCTAAAGGTTGGTTGTGGCATAGAAGGTTAGGTCACGTGGGCATGCGAAATCTTGATAATCATATTAAAGGTGATCCCTTGGTGTTAAAGATGTTATATTTGACAAGGATAGACTTTGCAGTGCTTGTCAAGTAGGAAAACAAGTTGGAGGAAGTCATCCCGTGAAAAACGTTATGACCACGGAGACCACTCGAGCTACTTCATATGGATCTTTTTGGTCCCAATGCCTACAAGAGTCTCGGTGGTAACTCGTTCGGATTGGTCATTGTTGATGCTTTTTCAAGATTTACGTGGGTGTTCTTTCTTGATGATAAATCACAGGTCCAAAAGATCTTCAAGAACTTCGCCAGGAAGGCCCAAAATCAATTTGAAGTGAAGATCAAGAAGGTTCGGAGCGACATCGGAACGGAGTTCAAGAACGCCAATGTGGATACTTTTCTTGACAAAGAAGGGATTTCACATGAGTTCTCGGCTACGTACACACCTCAACAAAATGGAGTTGTTGAGAGGAAGAACCGGACACCCATCGAGATTGCAAGAACAATGCTTGATGAATACAAGACACCAAAACACTTTTGGGAAGAAGCGGTTGAGACAGCTTGTCATGCAACTAATCGACTATATCTTCATAAGCTTCTCGGCAAGACGGCATACGAGCTTCTCACCCGTAACAAACCCCAAGTTGGATACTTTCGAGTATTTGGCTCAAAGTGTTACATTCTTGATAAGCATCGTCGTTCGAAATTTGCCCCTAAATCTCATGAAGGTTTCCTACTCGGTTATGGCTCAAACTCTCACACTTACCGTGTCTACAACAATTTCACCCGAAAGGTTGAAGAGACGGTAGATGTGAAGTTTGATGAATCTAACGGCTCGCAAGTAGAGAAATTGCCAATTGATGTAGGAGATAAAGATCCCTCGGAAGCAATTCAAGACTTGTCTATTGGCAAGATTCGCCCAACGGAGGTGAAGGAGAGTACTTCGTCCGTTCAACTGGAAGCCTCAACTTCACACCAAGATGAACCATAAGTTGACTTGGAGGCATCCACAAGTGGAACACGTCAAGATGAAGGAAAGGAGGATGCACAACAAGATGAACCTCATCGACCTCCCTCTCCTCCTCCACGAGAGAACAACAACGCCAACAACAATGAAGAAGGACAAGAGGAAGAACAAGACAATGAAGAAGATGTTCCACCCCGACCCAAACAAAAGCTCTCACGAGTTCGAGAAAGAGTCTCAAGAGATCATCCCGTCGAACAAATCTTCGGTGATATTCAAACCAGGAGAATTACTCGCTCAAAAACTCGTTTGGCTAACTTTTGTGAACACTATTCATTCATTTCTAGTATTGAACCTATGAAGGTTGAAGAAGCTCTTGATGATCCGGATTGGGTGAACTCCATGCATGAAGAGCTACACAATTTCGAGAGGAATCAAGTGTGGACATTGGTAGAAAAGCCGGACGACAACCAAAATGTCATTGGAACCAAATGGGTGTTTCGGAATAAGCAAGATGAAGATGGACAATTTGTATGCAACAAGGCCCGTCTCGTCGCCCAAGGCTACACTCAAGTCGAAGGTATGGACTATGGTGAGACATATGCCCCCGTTGCTAGACTTGAGTCCATACGCATCTTACTTGCTTATGATAATCACCATGATATCACTTTAAACCAAATGGACATCAAAAGTACTATATTAAATGGTGAAATAGAGGAGGAAGTCTATGTTAAACAACCTCCCGGCTTTGTCAATCCAAAGAAACCTAATCATGTTTACAAACTTCACAAAGCTCTTTATGGTCTTAAACAAGCTCCTAGAGCATGGTATAAATGCTTTACTAAGTTCCTTATTGAAAAAGGCTTTGAGATTGGAAAGATTGATTATACACTTTTTACTAAAATGGTTAATGGTGAATTATTTGTGTGCCAAATTTATGTGGATGATATCATATTTGGTTCAACTAACCCTCATTTTAGTGAAAAGTTTGGAAGGCTAATGTCAGAGAAGTTTGAGATGTCTATGATGAGTGAACTCAAATTCTTCCTCGGTTTGCAAATCAAGCAAACTAAGGAGGGTACCTTTGTTTACCAAACAAAGTACACCAAGGACTTATTCAAGAAGTTCAACATGCAAGAAAGCAAAGGTATGAAAACACCCATGCCTACTGGTGGACATCTTGACTTGACTAAGGATGGCAAACCGGTTGACCAAAAGGTTTACCGCTCTATGATTGGTTCATTGTTATATTTATGTGCCTCCCGTCCCGATATTATGCTAAGTGTGTGCATGTGTGCACGATATCAAGCGGCCCCTAAAGAATGTCATCTTAAGGCCGTGAAAAGGATAGTGAGATACTTAATTCATACACCAAACTTTGGCATTTGGTATCCTAAGAGGTCTTCTTTTGATCTTGTTGGCTACTCCGACTCGGACTATGCCGGTGACAAGGTTGATAGAAAGTCCACTTCGGGTACTTGTCAATTTCTTGGTAGATCTCTTGTATCTTGGCCCTCCAATAAACAAAACTCGGTATCCTTATCCACCACCGAAGTGGAATACATTGCCGCCGGTTCATGTTGTGCTCAATTACTTTGGATCACCCAAACTCTTAAGGATTATGGGATATATGTGAAACATGTTCCATTGCTTTGTGATAATGAAAGTGCTTTTAAGATTGCTCACAATCCCGTGCAACATTCTCGAACTAAGCATATCGAAGTTCGTCATCATTTCATTCGAGATCATGTTGCTAAAGGAGACATCAATCTTAAGCATGTTCGTACCGATAAGCAATTGGCGGATATATTCACCAAACCGCTTGATGAGAAAGTATTTTGCCATTTAAGAGGTGAATTGAACATTATTGATGCCTCAAACTTGGAGTAGGAACTCCATCTAGATGCATGCAAGGCATGAGCCTTTCTATGATCCTTGACATTTCTCTCATGATGATAATCTTATGTCTTGGATCAATACTTGTACCCTTGCATGTTATCTAACCCTTGTAGGTACTTGGATGAGCCCAAATCTATGAGATTGCAACTTACTCATATCTTGAGCAATCTCTACATCACCAAGTCTCTACAATATGGTGGTTGAAGACAAGGAAGCATGAATCCACTCAACATATCCTTTGACAATTACTATATATCAAATTTCATTTGGTATCAAGTTTCATGATTGTCATTTTGGATACACAAGTGCTCTTCCTTGCAAAACTAACCCATGTAGGAAGATGGACTCAAACAACAAGTGGTGCTCTCAACTCTTGATGAACTACATCAACCTTGAGCATCCAACACAAGTTCAACTACATGATCAAGATCAACACCACCACCCAAGGTATGTTATTCCATCTTAGAGAAGCTTTACCCCAAGACATGGGTCAAAGCAACTCAACACGATGAGAATACATCAAAATGCTTAAACAAAAAATGGTAACCCCATTTTGAGCTTAAACGATGAGCAAGTGACCTCACTTGAGTCCTAAGTCAATATACTCTAACATAGGTGACTTTGTCGCCGACCCCTTCTAGATAAAGCTCTCTAGTGTTTCTTTGTGTTCTTGCATGAGTTTCTTGTTGATTCCCCTTCTCAAAAAAACTTCATCTAGATCTCTTTTCTTTCAGTATGTTATTCTCTGCATCTAATTCATTGCAAATTCTTCAGTTAATTCCTTACAAATCTTTGTGAGATCTTGATTGCCAAGTGAGCTGAGGTGACAAATTTTTTCCTCTGTATTGAACTCGGCCTCACCGATTCATGCCTATCGGCTAGACCGACCTACAACAATACCTTGTAGACAGTTCATCGGTACAACCGACGAGGACTAACCCGGTCTGACCGATATGCATCATCTATGACACTGCCAACTCGGTGTCACTGATAAAAACGGATCGGCGTTACCGATTTCACTACAGAGAAAACATTTTGCCATTACAAAATTTATTTCTTCTCCAGCTCCACTCGATGATTCTTATCCTCTACCCGCATCTTAAACTACATGATGCTTTGTAGTGTGTCTCAAGGACCAAACCTATTTGACTCATACTACAGAAGATCCCTTCTTGGAAATTGATGTCAAAGGGGGAGAGAGAGCACATCAAAGCTTATCACATGGAGAGAAAGCACATCTTAGCTTCTTCAGATGCTTATTATCAATAGAGGAGAGAAGTCACATGTCTTTAAGAGGGGAAAGACATGTTAATGTTATTGTATGGTTGTTTGTACCATTTCTTGCTCTAACTATATTTACTTTGCTCGGATTTTCTCTTACCCTATCTTCTCCCATTATCCAATATCAGATTCAGGGGGAGTAAGAGTTCATATGTAGGGGAAGAAAATCTTTGGAATCCATTGCATATATTTAATCCTTGGGGACATGTCTATATCCAAATAGAGTACTAAGTACTCAATCACTACATGTCATCCCAGTCTTGGTACTCTTGTGGTTTCCTGAACTTGCTCTATTTAAAGTGTTCTTGTGTTATCTAACTCTATTTTCTCAAGTTCACCTCTTCCAAAGTCAGCTCAAGACCACAAGGTAAGTATATGCATCACACTCATGTGCATGATGATCTCTTGCTGATGTACATATTGTTTGCAAGAAGGACTCATGAACATAAAGGTACACTTTCTGCATCTACATCATTTGCTCTGATGCATATAGCCAAGATACATGTAACTCATTACTTGCTCTGATATGCTTATGCATTCACATGTTCTTATATTCCATCTTTACATGATTGCATACATGTAAGGGGAGCCAATGCAAGTTACATGTCTTTCCAAAGCTTTACTTGATACTCTTTATATCTTTATCTAAAGCTTTGATGTATGCTGTCATCAATTACCAAAAAGGGGGAGATTGAAAGCACAAGTGCTCCCTGGGTGATTTTGGTAATTAATGTCAACATATCTTTTGTTGGACTCATATCTTTATCTAGTATATTTCAAAAAGTTCAACAGTGGTGTGGCATGGACAAGAGGATGTGGAACCCATTCAAAATGCTAAGGACAAAGATTGGAAAATCTCAAGACTCTTCATTTCTATTTTAGTGATCCAAGATCACATTGAGTCCATAGGAAAAGCCAATACTATTAAAAGGGGATGAGGTGTTGCTTAATGGTCTACGTGCTCAAAATGCTTAGTGATATGCTCCAAAGCCCTCAACCACTTTCTCAATTCCAAATATTTCCTAAACCTAAAGTCAAACTCGGCCCCACCGATTTGATCTATCCGGCGCCACCGAGTTCCTTTGACATAGTCACTGCCAGAAACCCTAATCAATTCGGTCTCACCGATCGGGATCTCGGTCTCACGAGATGGCCTTGCAACTCTCTGTTGCCTGTTGCAATTATTTTGGTCTCACCGAAATGTGCAATCGGTCCCATCGAGTTTTCCTGACCAACTCTTTGTTTGCTCTTTGCTGAAATCGGTCTCACCGAGTTCATGCAATCGGTCACACCGAGATGAGGTTTTGCCCTAACCTTAGCACATCGGTCTCGCCGAGTTGATCATGTCGGTCCCACCGAGAATCCTAACGTTCACATTTTGAACTGAATCGGCTCACCGAGTTCACCTATTCGGTCTGATCGAGTTTGGTCAAATGTGTGTAACGGTTAGATTTTGTGTGGAGGCTATATATACCCCTACACCCCCTTCTCTATTCAAGAGAGAGCCATCAGAACGTGCCTACACTTCCACTACTCATTTTCTGTGAGAGAACCACCTACTCATGTGTTGAGACCAAGACAGTCCAATCCAACCACAAGAATCTTGATCTCTAGCCTTCCCCAAGTTGTTTTCCACTCAAATTATCTTCCACCATAGCATAATCTGTGAGAGAGAGTTGAGTGTTGGGGAGACTCTTGCCATGCTTGCTTGAAATGTATTGTGAATGCTTAAACTTGTGCTAAAACTCCACCTCAACTTAAAGAACTTAAAAACTGCTACCTTTCCTTGTTGATGGTGTAATCACCCCCCCCCCCTCTAGACACCTCTTCTCGATCCTCTCAAACATTACAAACAACCTACTAGTCATCATTACAATCATCTTCGTTTTGCTTAGAAACACAACATGTTACATGTCAATTGGAATAATAACCAACTAAAATTTGGCTTTTTTTCATCCCAACCGTCGGTGAATGTTTCATCATTAATAGCTGGGTGATCTACTAAGGCAGACGTCTTGTTCATCATGCACGATGGTCATCGATGAGTTATCCTATTCGCCCTTCACATAGTTGAACACTCAACATAGTTGAACATCAACTACGATAATAATTTTGAGCTGCAACTACTATATTTACATCTCACCTATGTCTGAATATTAGTACATATAATCTTTAATCCATAAATATATGTAATTAACAACATAGTCAAGTTTCAACAAGGTTTATCGTAAATTCACTTCTGTACGATTTAATTCCTGATTAAGTAACATACCGCCTCTGGTTTTGTCCAAACGGTACTATTCCATATCATAATCTTGCATTATACAGAACGTCAATATCTCAAACAATACCTCATCAGCAGTTTGAAGTAATCTCATTGTTGAGAAAAAACAACACAAAGTTAAAGACATAAGCATGGTTAATAACATTGAAGTACTTTTAAATTATAATTCAAACGAGTCAAAACTAGTGTATCAGAATTCTTTCAACATGACTAATTATGCACTTAAACTAATAAATAAGAAACAAGTACTTCGTTAAGCTTAAGTTTCATTACTAGTAACTTTGCCGTCAACCATAAAAAATATAGTTTCAATGAATGTAACTTATTTAAACACATTTTATACACATATATCTATTGCCACTGTTTCCACATGCATTCTAAGATCCAGTTCATCAAACTTCATATTAGATACATTCAAAATGTCAAACAGAAAAGTTGTTTGAGGATAACCAATGACTACAACAAATAAAAAAATGAAGGAGGATGAAAATCAAAAATGATATTTCCCAACTACACAAGACTGGATCTTAACCAAACATATAACAAAACAAACCTTTTCAAAGGAATTTGTACATTTGTCTTCACGGTTTCATATTTTTGAATCCCTTCAATCTATAAAGGAAGAATATAATCTCTAGCCTTTACATACGAAAATCAACCTTCTCAAACGAATATGTACCTTCTTGTACCAATATACTCCTGCCTGTTTTCATATCTTCTAAGCTCTTCAATATGTAAGGACCGATTGAAACTACGCTTAAACATGAATGTTCTTTTTTGAGGAACAAGAAGATAAGAACGAATAAGAACTAAGAAGAACAACACAACAATGGCTTAGTGAATCGCTTTTCCTTTCTATATTTGTTTCTTACTTCCCGTTTTCTGCTTTAAAGGACCCACGGTGACAGGTATCAGACCCCAGACCAAGACCAACATGTATAGCACCTTGATATACATATGCATTATATACATAACCAAAAATGGAACTCTGAGTATACATACGCAATGTCACGGATCTTGTCGCAGATCGGCGGCTCACAATCCGCATGCTCTCGCGCCTGCGTGCCACAAATTGTCTCTTATGTTGCCATGTTTAATGCAGCACAGTAGTAGCATGCACTTGATTTTGGATATTATAAACACGTATGCATCGTCCGAATCATTGATACCCAGAAAATGGTACGGTGCAGGTTCCAAACAGGGCCCATATATTTACACTTTCATGTGGCTACATCATTATAAAGAAATGTTCCAAAGCTTAGCCACCTCTTTTGTCATCAGCTTTGGCAAAGAGTGGTCTCATTATCTTTGCCCCGTTAGCAATTTAAGAGAGGTGCCACTACGAGAGAAATGTTCGTTCGTTTTTTCTTTTGTTTGAGAGAATAATGCTCGTTCGTTGGTGTACTGTACACACCCAGGTGCATGCATGTACACACCGTGGCTTAGCCTGGGGTGCGGCGCACGAAGGAGATGCATGCATGACGCACCATGCACCATGCGTCGGTGCGATACGGATGAATGTGCCGTTCATTCAGCCTCAGGACGAGGACGTTTCCGGATCAGTCGCCTCGTGTTTGCATGAATTAGTTTAGTTTAACTCAACTGATGTTTGATTTACTCGCTTTGGATCCTGGATTCCTAGTTTCTGGCCCTCTTTATTCCGGGCCCACGGATCACGTGAGCATTGAGACCCACCTGTCCGGTTGTGCCCGATTTCCGGTCGTCCGGTGACCCGGTCCACCGCCGCATTGACGTCGCTGCCCCCTGGTTACTCACTGGTCAAATAGTATGATCGAAGGACACCCTTCCAATTTCCACTATCAGTATAGTATGATCGAAGGACACCCTTCCAATTTCCACTATCAGTAAATGCCGTAGCTACTGTAGTACACTATCTTCTCGCCACACAAAAGTTGCAAAATTTCTGGCACGGTACGTCTGTGCCGGCCGGTTGGACTAGCGAACGACGGCTAGCAACATACGCTAGCGACTCCTGTATGTCAGCATGTGCACGGACCATATCCATATCACAGTGCACATTGTTGTACTCACAATGAGTGATTCAACTATACCCATGATCCAAGACTTCCAAGTAACATCGTGTCAACTTCTCACTGTATCTCCGCGTGTTAGTCGGACAGGCGACCCACCATGTGTTGGAAAGCCCAGCCGCGTGTGCCTGCCTGCCCTTCTCGTTGCAAGCCATGCGGACGCAGGCGGAGGCAGGGCGAGCCCATCCATGTGCGCGGCGCCGCTGGCCATCGTCTATCACTGATACGCAAAAGAAACGTCCGCGCAGTGCAGCAGCGACGAGGAAGGCGGCACATGACATGGACGTGCGGCGCAATCAATCTCATCATCATCCATTCCCCCTGCTAGATGCTAATCTCTCTGGCTACATTCGTCTCATCGTTTGCTTGCAGCACGAGACCGGCGGAAGAGAGAGGCGCGCGTACGCTTCTCTGGTCCAGCCGGACCGATGTTCCATGTTGGTACGTGCGGGTCATCGAGATCCAGCGGTGGGGAGGGAGTGAACCAGACCATGCATGAGGGGGCGCTCTCGCGTCGCACGGCGTTGAATCGGGCTTCTTGGTCCACAGCGGATCGTGCCATCATTTCGTTTCGTTCCATCTCGGGTTCTCTGCCTGCTGCAGCAGTTGTACATGTGGTGCGCAACACAGCTGCTAGCACCGTGTGGCGAGAGCAGAGAGCATAGGCTAGTCAGGCTGGCCATGGTGGGGTACATAAGTAGTAACATGTACTGGGGATTCATAAACATGCTTATGTGGCAGACAATTAAAGAAGAGAGAGATGATTATAGTAACATAGATAGATACCGTAACATAATAAATGTTATGCTACTATGTGTTATGCATGACAATAAATGAGACTACCTATGATACTAATCTATGATACTATGCACTATGCATGGATGTAGTATCATACACTAGTATCATATAAATGATACTAGCATATGATACTCCCCACTATGACCAGCCTCATAGTGGAGAGTAACTTAGACTAGTAACACACTCCCTCCATTTACTTATATAAGGCCATCATAGAATATACATTTTGCATCGATACAAGGCCACCAACAGTAATCGAGGAAAGAATTAATGACATTTCCACATACTAGCAACCTGTTTACTACTTGCATGCTTGCAATCATAATGACACTAACTACTTCCTCCACTCAGTTTTCTTGCATGCATGTTGCGTATTAATGGTTCCAGTAAACGAAAAGATAAGCAATCTTGCAACGTATGCATTAAATTTTATCTTGTTACCTATAATCTGAGTTTGTGGCCTTGTATATAAAAATGGACGGAGTACTAGTCTATGTTACTACCTTCATAGTGAGAAGTGTCATGGGTGTAGTAACATATACATATATTCATTTATTGCTTTGTAGACTCATTTTATATTGGAAACCGCTATGTGATGGTAACATATTATGTTACTACTCTATTTGTCTCTCCTCTTTAATTTCATGACACATTATTTTTTTTACTTATGTGGTATGTATGTTACTACTTATGTTACTTTCACTATGACTAGCCGCGCTCTAAGTGCCCCTCACCGGCACTGCACGTGCCCGGCAGACACTCGTCTCCCCTCCTCGAGTCTCATATACCGCTAGTACCCTTCATGAGTTTGAAGTTACTACTCCGAACTGGTCAGGAACGGGTACGTGCATCAGGCAACGGATCACCGAACGGCACGGCCTCAAACGAGTTCGTCCGCGAACTGTGCACCGGCCATTCAACCATAGGCACCAAATGTTCGATCCATTTTGAACGGACTGCATATAAACACGGATGAAATTGACGTAAAATAAATGGAATTTAAATATAGTTTGATATAGTACAACAGAGCAGATGAAATCTAAGGGCGTGGCTATATATCAGTTGTCTGGAAAAACACTGGGTCAGTCGATTTTTTGAGCCGTCCGACGCGAACCTCCCTCCGCCCTCCTCTTCTTTCTTCGAACCGTCGCGCCACCGCCGGCCTAGCTGCCTGCTTCGCCGCTTGCAGCCGGCGGCTCTCCCGCGACCGCATCGCCACACCGCCCTCCCCTGAACCATACCTCACTGTTGGTCTTGTTGCCGCCCTGGCTATCCCCTCTAAGCCCGACGACCACCCAAAGAACTCCGGCGAAGTAGCACCCCACCTGCCACCCTAAGATAGATAGTAGGGGTGCTTCTCCGGCGAACCCCCACCCGCCCCCCTAAGATAAGATAGTAGGGGTGTTCTTCCCCGGCGCCGGCGACCTAGCCATCTCCTTCTCCATCTCCGGCGCTTTCTTCTTTCTTCTCAAATTCGACTGACCCAAATTCGAATGGGCTGACATTTAGCTATTGTGGAAAATTAAACAAGTTCAACCTAAATTTAAACTAATCCTAACTAAAACTAGAGGAGGTGTCGGATGGTAATTCTAAAGGGTGGCCTTCGAGGCCATTGGCACCTCCGTCATTATCAGTCTCGTCATCGTTCGAACTGGAGCATGTGGTCGCCAATATGACTATGGTCCCCTTCACTGGCGCGTGACGGCGATCATCATCCTCCTCATCGGTGATGTGGGCCCCTTCAACTCCGCTTACTCCTCCTCGAACATTTGCACCAGATCCGGCCACAGGGGAACTAGCACCTGAGTGGCACCAGTTACCCCTGGATCCGGAGTCGTGTGTTGACGACCACTACTCTGTGTCGGACTTCTTGCTCGTCGCAGCGGGCGAATGTGTGGCGGTGTATGGCGATTGGTTGATGTGTGCGAGAGGATGAGGATTATTGGGGTAGGGTTTGCGAAGGAGGAGTCCAGATGACTTTAAACTAGAGTAGGCTTCTCAGCCGCCACACCGCCATGACTAGAGTGGACACGATGGGAGTGGTGCTTTTGGTGGGTCCGTTGCCGGAGTCCGATGTGGCCAACGTCCGGACTCCCCAAACCTCACCCCCATTTGATGTCGTTTGGGGGATTCAGACGAGTGGATCGGTCCAGACCAATTTAGTGACCATCGTTGGATGGCCTAAAGTGTCTGGACATTTGTGGGCGATTTGATGATCCCCGCTGGATTAGCCCAAAGTGTAGCCATTTCTTGGTCAATGTGGTTTCCTACTATATAAGCCTAACATAAGCATATACTCGCAAGATACCCGTGCATTGCACGGAACATTAAAATGCATTTTATTTTACAAAACACCTGTTGTGATTGACCTATGCAGGAGTAATCCCATATGTAAAAACTAATGATATCTCGAGAATTTTATCGGAAAAATGGTATCTCGAGAATTTCGTCGAAAAAATGATATCTCGAGAAAGATGAGAGATAAGGTGAGGAGGAGTGGGGCGTGGTGGTGACTTGTGGTCGGACTGGGCGGAGGCATGGGGATGGACGGCGCCGGCAGGCGGCCACCATGCCAGATTGTTCTAGAGACTTTCTTTTTTAATTGCTCAGCAATGAGGTTGTGGGAGATAAGGATGAACGAGGCAAGGCCTTATCTGTAAATGTGGAGAGAGGTGCGGTTTTTTTTATAAAATTGTCATAGTTTACTTTCTATCCGTCAGATATAGATCCTATATTATAAGATGGCAGGCACACCATTATCACCAATTCGGATTTTTATAAGAGTAGAGATACATGCCACTGGTGTAGTAGACAATAGTGACTTGTAACCGTCGCACTTGATCAACGACCGCTGCAGCGGCATATCCATGTACGTGCGAACTCCTCATCTGTCGCAGTCATCTTGTCGAGGAGGTGCGGTTCTGCTCCTCCTCGCCTGAGGAGATCGACTCCGGCTTGATGTCTAGCCGTGGAGATGAGGGGCCCGAAAACCATTGGCGACGGCGCCAACTCGATGGGGAGCCACGCGTCAGCCACCACTCCTCGGCATCGGACTTCTTTCCCATCGCGCCGGAGGTGTTTTGGGTGTGCCGCGACTTTGAAAGAGGGAAGAGGCGTAGAGTTTGCGTCTTGAGCTCAGTAGACTTGACTTCAATAGCCAGAGCAAGCCCAACAAAGCTTCAATGTGACGGAATATGCTTCTTGGTCTCCATGCTGTGTGAATGTCAGGTAGACGGACGGCTGTCAGACAGCATGAATGTGGATCGGCTCGGCTGTCGTTCGGACACGTTCACTCTGGCCTACATGAATATGGCTTGAAGAGAGAGAGTTTTAGAATAACAGGCGCGACGGAAGAAGGGTTTTAGGTTGGTTCGGGATGTAAGAGTCTGACGTGGCAGTCATCTGAAACCATCCAAACCCCCTTTAGTTTAGTGTAAATTGCGGGATTTCGGACGCTGGATCGGTCCGGACAATTTAGGTAACTGTAGACTAAAAGTATCTGGTCCAAATGCTTGCGATCGATTTGGTGAGGCGCGATATATAGACGGTACTACTCCCCTAACAGAAATGCTACTGGTGCAGTAGACCGTAGTATTAAGCTGGAGTATCTTGCAACCGAAAGATGGGTGAATGCATGATGAACGCGCTTGCTCGAGGGCAAAACGGCCATTTTGAACACTCCCCCGGCCTCTACTAAAAGCTTTGCTCTGCGAGCTCACTCCACTCAGCAGGTGTCCACTCCACTCCACTCGAGACAAAGCCATGGCGTCTCCCGCTCCAATCCCGGCAACGCCGCTCCTCGCCATCGCCATCCTCGCCGTGCTCGTCTCCGCCACCACAGCCGGCCCGGCGTGCTCGGAGTCCGACCGGGACGCGCTGCTGTCGATCCGCGCGGCGCTGTCGGAGGCGCACCTCGGCGTCTTCTCGACGTGGAAGGGCGCGGATTGCTGCGCCAACTGGTACGGCGTGAGCTGCGACCCCACGAGCGGCCGCGTGGCCGACCTGACCCTCCGCGGCGAAGCCGAGGACGCCGTCATGGCCCCCGACGGCCACCCCGCCTCGGGCGTCATGTCCGGCTACATCTCCGACCACGTCTGCCACCTCGACGCTCTGTCCTCTCTCATACTCGCCGACTGGAAGCAGATATCCGGGCCCATCCCGTCCTGCGTCGCCACCTCTCTTCCCAACCTCCGTATCCTCGAGCTTCCCGCCAACCGCCTCACGGGCGAGATCCCGCCGTCCATCGGCAGCCTCTCCCGCCTCATCGTGCTCAACCTCGCCGACAACCTCCTCTCCGGCGCCATTCCCAGCTCCATCGCCTCCCTCGCATCCATCAAGCACCTCGACCTCGCCAACAACCAGCTCACCGGCAGTATCCCAGCCAACATCGGCAACCTCGCCACGCTCAGCCGCGCGGTGCTCAGCCGGAACCGGCTGTCGGGACCCATCCCTCCGTCCATCGGGTCCCTCACCCGGCTCGCGGACCTGGACCTCTCCGAGAACCGTCTCACCGGCGCCATCCCGGACAGCCTCGGGTCGTCGGGCAGCGGCGTGCTCACCTCGCTGCACCTCGGCGGCAACCGCATCTCCGGGCGGATCCCGGCAAAGCTGCTGGGGGCGAAGGGGCTCGCGATCGTGAACCTGAGCCGGAACGCCGTGGAGGGCCCCATCCCGGACGCGTTCACGGGCAGGTCCTACTTCATCGTGCTGGACCTGTCGCGGAACCGGCTGACCGGCGGCGTGCCGCGGTCCCTGGCATCGGCGGCGTACGTGGGGCACCTCGACCTCAGCCACAACCGGCTGTGCGGCACCATCCCGGCGGGCCCGCCGTTCGACCACCTCGCCGCCGAGTCCTTCGCCAGCAACAGCTGCCTCTGCGGGGCCCCGCTCGGCAAGTGCACGTGAACGAGAGGTGGATCGCCAGAGCCATCCGATCGCGTCGACCCGACTTCGGATGATTTTTACTACCGTGGCGCCCGTGCGTGTGTGATATACTGTACTGATGATATACCTAGCCCGGTAGCCGTGTACCAAGGTCCAAGTGCCAACTGTGTGCTTAACTTTTACTATAGTTTTTTTTCTAATTTGTACTACTATAGGTTAGTCATGGAAGAAGATAAATAGTGTACTGCCGATCGTGTGTGAGCGAGGAAGAGGCAGGGAAATGGAGAGAATCCTCCTCCATTCCTCTTCATTTCCCTTTTTCATTTCCCAGTGATTTCCATGAGAGTGTGCTACTAGCACTATGAACTTTGGACTGTTAAGCTACAAGCATTTGGCGCTGCCGGAAGCAAGGGCAATGCTGAGAGCCTGTGAGAAGTGTGTATTTGTTTACTCCTTTTCTAAAGTCAAACCTCATAAAGTTTGACCAACTTTATAGAAAAAAAAACGAACATTCACAATGTGAAATCATTATCATTAGATGCGTCGTGACTTAAATTTCCATATTGTATACTTTAGCATTGTCAATGTTAATATTTTTCATATAAATATGATCGAAGTTTGATTTCATACAATTCTTATATGCAGAGTAAAAAAAGCACCGCAGGAGTATTTTAACTCGTGATTTGCTCCCGCAGTTTCGAGCACATGCGGACAACAACCTTAGCATGAGCATATGGATATAATAATGGTATGAACATGTAAACTCGTGCTGCATAATCACCGGAATGTGATTTTGGCCCCTCTGTAATTACTTCCACCAGTTTTCAGCCTTGCTTCCTGGTACCCTGTCCTGTCATGTTCCTTAAACCAACACAGCACAGTAACCAGTGCAGCTGCTCCTGTCGTGTTCCATGAACACACGAAAAACTATTTGAAGCCAAGAGATGGTCAGACGGCACAAGTGCACAGCCCACAGACAGGGACACTTTTCCTTTGGTGAACTTTGACAGCTTATCGTTTCGTACAACTGCTCTTTACTACCAGCTCAAGATCTGAGCAATAGCCGTGCTTGGAAATGCATTGGAATTTTGGACCACTCCCCCTTTCAATTTCTTTAGATCGGAAAGCTAGGCATCTTGAACAGTACCGTTGCACATGGAGTAGCTTTTATTTTTCCCAAATGATAAAAATCTGAAGTTAGTTTTTTGCAATTTCCGAGCGAACGACCTGAGACCGTCAGATTTGTACGCACGAATATTGGCACACGTCCCACGCCATCTCAACATCGAGCGGTCTTTCGCTCCGGGGTAAAAACTACGCCAACGGGTCAATGAAAAAGCCCAAGTCCCCCCACCCACTGCTTTGGTTGGCCTCTGTCTCATTTCCCCCCTCCCACACTGTCTCGATTCGGCCCGGAGTCGCTCGCTCTGCTCCGCCGCGAGCTTCCTCCTGACCCGCGCACGCAGCCATCCGGAGCATCGCCCGATGCCGGTGAGCCCACCGAGCCACACCGCCGTTATCCTTCCTGATTTCTCTCATCTTTCACTTTTTCCTCTCTTCCTAGCCCATCCATGATGACAACAGTTACCGCACCGAGGTACTCCTCCTGCTGCTCATTGCCAACGCCACGGTTCCCAAAGAGCATCGGATCGCCATGATTTGGCCGATGAGGTCAATGGCTAGCAGATGACTAGGATGTGGGGGCGCGACGGGTGCTGGGGCTCCCTCCCGGGTGAAGGGGGGTCGTGCGCCGGTGAAGTCTGAGGTCGGCATCGAAGAGTGAAACGCGGCCGAGCCGTAAATTCCTCCAGGCCTCACAATGCAAGACGCTTAGGGGAGGTGCTTAGAGAAATAAATCAGTATTTCTTTAAGCAGCGGTGCTTATTTGTAGAGGATAGACACTTAATTAGCCGTCTCTCCTATAGAAATAGGCACTGGTACTTGATAAAAAAATTATTTATTTTTAAGCATCTCTCTAAGCACCTAGCATTGTACAAGGTCTTATTGAGGTTCATTTTAGTGCCCGGCTATGCTTCTTGTCCCCTTCCGAATGTCATGAAACAAAAAATGAACATCCCTCTGTGTGTATTTTATGCATCTACTGTATGGCGGCAGGCAATGTTTTCATCTTACAAAATTTGTGGAAGACTAGCTATTGTCCTTTTGATAGGTCTGTGTGTAAAAAATTGCCATTTAGACCAACTAAAGAAGATGATGTTAGATATTCACGGCCTTGGAGTGTATGAATGGCAATTTACTAATTTTGTCTCCTAAATCATGGCATTTTTTAAAGTTTTTTGGTTTGTTTGTATCTCACATGGCAAATGTATGAACTTTCTCTCTCCTGGTCACATGGCAGTTCCATAATTTTTTTTTGTTTTGTTGAGCGGCAAGTTTACAAAAAAAATCATTCGCTCACATGGCAAATCTACAAATGTAGTCCTCTCCAACATGCCTCATTTTTTACTCCATGACAATTAGTTTGTATTTCTTTTCCGAGTGGTAACTTTTTTACCCATGAAAAATGGCAAATTATGTTGTGTCTCCACGGTGAAATAGGATATATTATTTTCCATGTCATCTTCAAATTCATCGCCATGGGAAACTTTTTTTTTACCCATGACAATTAGTAGTTATTTTTCTGTTCTTGTCACATAATCTCTTCAAGATGGTGTTGAGGTTAGTTTTTGTGGATTTCTTGATTGGATTAGGGGCCTTGTGCGGCTTTGTTAGGAGAAAAGTAGTTTGCACTAGTCCCGTGGCAAATATAATTTCAGAGTAATGACAAAAATATTAGGTAAGTAATAGTTTTGTACTAGCTAGTCCCATCATATATATTATTGGCCCATGGCAAATTTAGAGCATGGCAAAAAATCTGCCACATACGGCAATTTTTTTAGAGCTGTGCCATTTCCCCCCCTACATCATGGCAATTTTTCTACAAGTTTTTGTTCTTCTCATTGAAAAATATGTACAACACATTGCTCTACATCATGACATTTTCCATGAATGCTATCGATTTTCTAAAACTTGCCATGTCTATTTGTACTATTTTTTTCTCAATATTGCCATCATGTTTATTAATCACACAACAAAACTTAAAGTTTTATCCCTCTACAATATCCATGACAATTTTAATAATATAAATATTTTTACAGCTATCCATATGATCCCTTTTTGGTTCAAATTCTATACTTTTTTCCATGTCACCAATATGTTGTTGTCCCCTCATTTGTGATGACCAATATATTTTTCCTTAAAAAAATTGCCATGTCTATTCTGTAATTTGTTCTTTTCATTTTCCATGACCTATGGACCATGTTATTTTTTTTGTTGGCAGAATGGGAATTTTATTCTTTAGATCATGACAATTTTTTTAGTCAGAGCATGGAAATTAATTAATTAATTATGTTTCCCAAAACATGGCAAATTTAATTGAAAATTGGGAACAATTTTACGAATACACTTGTCTCATGTATCCATGGAAATTCCTAAATTTGCCATCCTTTCAAAGAATAAATAACTTAACTTGGTTATCCCTATCAAAAGAACAAATTTCGAAAAAAAAATCATGTCCCCGTTACAATTTTTCAAAAGATGAAATGTTTTTTTAGAGAACAATCTTCTTATTTTTGCCATGTGAACTTTTATTTATAAGTATCATGGCAATTTGTTTTAATTAGACCATGGTACTTTATTATAAGCACAATAGAAAAAAAATATTAATTGGACTATAACATTTTTATTAACTAGACCATGTTATTTTTATTGTTGGCACTTGAAAGCACAAGTGCTCCTTGGGTGATTTTGGAAATTAATGTCAACATATCGCTTGTTGGACTAATAGTTTCATCTAATATATTTCAAATGAGTTCACAGTGGAGTGGCAAGGACAAGAGGTGTGGACCCCTTCAAAATGCTAAGGACAAATATTGACAAAAGCTCAAGACTCTTCATTTCTATTTTGGTGATCCAAGATCACACTGAGTCCATAGGAAAGCCAATACTATAAAAAGGGGATGAGGTGTTACTTAATGGTCTACTTGCTCAAATGCTTTGTGATATTGCTCCAAAACCCTCAACCACTTTCTCCATCCAAATATGTCCAAAACCTAATTCGCAAACTCGGCCCCACCGATATTTCCTACCCGGACCCACCGAGTTCACTTGACATAGCCACTACTAGAAACCCTAACAGTTCGGTCACACCGATACAGATCTCTCTCTCGACGAGATGCCCTTGCAAACTCCATGTGTCTTGTTGTAATTATTTCGGTCTCACCAAAATGTTGCAATCATTCTCACCGAGTTTGCTTGATAGATTCTCTGAGTGCTTATTGTTTCACTTGAATCTATGCATTATGCCTAGCTAGGGGCATAAAACGATAATGCTTGTTGGGAGGCAACCCAATGAATAAAATTTATTTTTCTCTTTTTCTTTCTGTTCTTGAGTGTTTGCACAACTATGCCTCTAATTAGATGTGTTATTATGTTTTAATTAGTGTTTATGCCAAGTAAAGCCTTTGGGATCATGTTGGGTGATAGTTGATTTGATCTTGTTGAAAAACAGAAACTTTTGCGCCTAGTAGAAGAATTTTAAAAAATCACAGAAACGTGATTTTGCTCTGAATTTTAAAAGACCTCTTTCTTATAACGATCATCGGTATTTTACTTGGAGCTATATTTTTATTCATCATATATCATGAGTTTTGCTTGGAGCGTCTTGTATTATATGAGTCTTTGCCTGTTTTTCTTTTTGGTTCGCCACAATCATCCTTGCTGGACACACCTATTTGGGATAGCCATAACTATGCTATGATTTTTTAGAATTTCTTGCTTCACTTAATTTTTTTGAGCTATGGAATGCTCTAGTGCTTCTCTTATATCTTTTTGAGCACGATGTGCTTTAATTTTTGAAGAAATACTCTCATGCTTCACTTAGATTTATTTGAGAGTTAGTAAGAATTTTGAAGAAATTCTCTCATGCTTCACTTATATTATTTTGAGAGATGAAAATTTTTATGCTCATGTTCTTCACTTAAATTTGTTTGAGCTTGTCAAAAGCAATTGCAATATATGAACTTAGTCCCAAAGTGATAGATATTCAAGAGGGATATAATAAAAGCTTTCATGAAGATCATTGGACAAAATAAATTTGATTCTTTGTAATAGTTTTGAGATATGATCATAGTGATATGTGAGTCATGTTGGTGAGTAATTATGCTTTAGTAAGAATATTGGTGTTAAGGTTTGTGCAAGAGGGATATAATAAAAGCTTTCATGAAGATCATTGGACAAAATAAACTTGATTCTTTGTTGAGATATGATCATAGTGATATGTGAGTCATGTTGGTGAGTAATTATGCTTTAGTAAGAATATTGGTGTTAAGGTTTGTGATTCCCTATGCAAGCACGAAAGTCAATAGTTATGCAATGGTGCATTATTCGGTGTTAGTTATGCTTAATGCTCGCTTATGTGAATTTTAACCTGTTCTTGAGTGTTTGCACAACTATGCCTCTAATTAGATGTGTTATTATGTTTTAATTAGTGTTTATGCCAAGTAAAGCCTTTGGGATCATGTTGGGTGATAGTTGATTTGATCTTGTTGAAAAACAGAAACTTTTGCGCCTAGTAGAAGAATTTTAAAAAATCACAGCAACGTGATTTTCCTCTGAATTTTAAAAGACCTATTTCTTCTAACGATCATCGGTATTTTACTTGGAGCTATATTTTTATTCATCATATATCATGAGTTTTGCTTGGAGCGTCTTGTATTATATGAGTCTTTTCTTGTTTTTCTTTTTGGTTCACCACAATCATCCTTGCTGGACACACCGATTTGGGATAGCCATAATTATGCTATGATTTGTTAGAATTGCTCTATGTGCTTCACTTAATTTTTTTTGAGCTATGGAATTGCTCTAGTGCTTCTCTTATATCTTTTTGAGCACGGTGTGCTTTAATTTTTGAAGAAATACTCTCATGCTTCACTTAGATTTATTTGAGAGTTAGTAAGAATTTTGAAGAAATTCTCTCATGCTTCACTTATATTATTTTGAGAGATGAAAACTTTTATGCTCATGTTCTTCACTTAAATTTGTTTGAGCTTGTCAAAAGCAATTGCAATATATGAACTTAGTCCCAAAGTGATAGATATTCAAGAGGGATATAATAAAAGCTTTCATGAAGACCACTGGACAAAATAAACTTGATTCTTTGTAATAGTTTTGAGATATGATCATAGTGATATGTGAGTCATGTTGGTGAGTAATTATGCTTTAGTAAGAATATTGGTGTTGAGGTTTGTGATTCCCTATGCAAGCACGAAAGTCAATAGTTTTGCAATGAAATTACATCCTACTTGTGGTGCATTATTCGGTGTTAGTTATGCTTAATGCTCGCTTATGTGAATTTTTGTTTCTTGGTTGGTTGCTTCTCAATCTATTTGCTAGCCTCCACTTGTACTAAGTAGAAATACTACTTGTGCATCCAAAATCCTTAACCCAGTTTTGCCATATGAGTCCACCGTACCTACCTATATGCGGTATTTCGGTGTCATTCTAAGCAAATTTGTATGTGCCATCTATAATTTTAAAAATGAATTTCCTTTTTGTGTGCCCGTACAGCTCATGAAGCGGCAGGGGGTGGCCAATATTTTCCATGCCAGATGTGTTATTCTCAAGATGAGTGTTTATTCACTTGTGATTGCATGAGAGTACGGCGGTAATAGGGATGCCCAGTCCCAAAATGAAAAATAAATTTACTTTATGTTGTCAAATAATAAATTCCTTGGAAAGCGTTGGTATGGAAGGCACCCATGGATACGGCTAGCCATGGATTATGAAAGAATGGTGGAAAAATGAATAAACTTTATTTTATGTTCACGAAACACACTCGCATATTAGCTACACACTCGCATATATCTAGCATGGAAAGTGTTGGGAATTACTCGGTCGTTTTCGTTGACGGGAAAAGCATGCCTCTCAAATTTTTTTATCTCTCAATTTTTTCTTTGAGCTCTGGCACCTCTACAAATCCCTACTTCCCTCTGCGAAGGGCCTATCTATTTACTTTATGTAATTTTTATTTTTATTTGAGTCTCCATCTTCTCCTATAATGCACCAATTAAGGGGCACTATGATCATACTTGAGCATTGGATGTAGCTAATATGCGAGTGTGTTTCGTGAATGGATGAATGATTGAGCATGATGGGCTAGGGATAACTCTCTTTAGTGTTGATATTTTGAAAGACATGGTTGCTTGTTGATATGCTTGAGTATTGAAATCTTCATGTCAAAACTAGACTATTGCTTTGAACCATATAAGACTACAAATGTCCATGCTACAAAAGAAAATAATATGTGATGAACATGTTAGGCAGCATTTCACATCAAAAATTCTGTTTTTATCATTTACCTACTCGATGACGAGCAGGAATTAAGCTTGGGGATGCTGATACGTCTCCAACGTATCTATAATTTTTGATTGTTCCATGCTATTATATTATCATTCTTGGATTTTTATATTCATTTTGTAGCAACTTTATATCATTTTTTGGGACTAACCTATTGACATAGTGCCCAGTGCCAATTGCTGTTTTTTACTTCATAGAATATCTGTACCAAATGGAGTCCAAGCGCAGCAAAACTTTTTGGAGATTTTTTCTGGACCAGAAGACACCGTGTGGTCCAAGAAAGTACCAGAGGGGAGGCCCGTAGTGAGCACAACCCACCAGGGCGCGCCCAGGAGCCTAGGCGCGCCTAGGGGGGTTGTGCCCCCCACGGAGCCCCCCCTGCACCGCCTCTTCGCCCTATAAATTCCCAAATATTCCATAAACCCTAGGGGAGTTGACGAAACACAATTTCAGCCGCCGCAAGTTCCAGAACCATGAGATCCAATCTAACACCATCACGGAGGGGTTCATCATCCTCATTGGTGCCTCTCCGATGATGCGTGAGTAGTCCATCATAGACCTAAGGGTCCGTAGGCAGTAGCTAGATGGCTTCCTCTCTCTCTTTTGATTCTCAATACAATGGTCTCTTGGAGATCTATTTGATGTAACTATTTTTTTGTGATGTGTTTGTTGGGATCCGACGAACTTTGAGTTTATGATCAGATCTATATCCATGAATATTATTTGAGTCTTCTTTGATCTCTTATATGCATGATTATTTATAGCCTCGTATTCTTCTTCGAATCTTTGGTTTAGTTAGGCCAACTAGATCGATTTTTATTGCCATGGGAAGAGGTGCTTTGTGATGGGTTCGGTCTTGCGGTGTTCTTTCCCAGTGACAGAAGGGGCAACAAGACACGCATGTATCATTGCTATTAAGGATAACAAGATGGGCGCTACTCCTACATGAATAGATCTCGTCTACATCATGTCATCATTCTTATTGCATTACTCCATTTCTCCATGAACTTAATACACTACATGCATGCTGGATAGAGGTCGATGTGTGGAGTAATAGTAGTAGATGCAGGCAGGAGTCGGTCTACTAATCTTGGACGTGATGCCTATATATTGATCATTGCCTTGGATATCGTCATAATTATTCGATCTTCTATCAATTGCCCAACAGTAATTTGTTTACCCACCGTGCACTATTTCTTGAGAGAAGCCACTAGAGAAATCTACGGCCCGCGGGTCTATTTTCCCATCATATACTTTCAGATCTACATTGCTATTTGCCTTTTCCTTTATTTGCATATTTTATTTTCATATCTATATTATCAAAAACCCAAAAATACCCCGCTGAATTTTATTTGCCGATATTCTATTTGCATCTATCAATCTATCTATTTACCAATCGCTTACCCGAGAGGGATTGACAACCCCTCTTACGCGCCGGGTTGCATATTTGTTCTTTGTGTGCAGGTACCATTTACATAGCGTTGCTTGGTTCTCCTACTGGATTGATACCTTGGTTTCACAACTGAGGGAAATACCTAGCGTAGCTGTACTGCATCATCCCTTCCTCTTTGTGGAAATACTGACGCAGTTTCAAGCGACATCAACCCCCTCGCAAGCATCCACAACTACGAGAAAAGTATTAAGATTAAATCTAACCATAGCACTAAACTTTTGGATCCAAATCGGTCCCTTACGAAGTAGCACATATACTAGGGTGTAAGCTTCTGTCACTCTAGCAACCCATCATCTAATAACTACTCCACAATGCATTCCCCTAGGCCCAAAGATGGTGAAGTGCCATGTAGTCGATGTTCACATGACACCACTAAGGGAATCACAACATACATATCATCAAAATATGGGACACATATCAAGTTCACATGATTACTTGCAACATTACTTCTCCCGTGACATCAAGAACAAAAGTAAGTACTCACAAATGATAATCATGCTCAAGATCAGAGGGGTATTAAATAGCACAATGGATCTGAACATATAATCTTCCACCAAATAAACCATATAGTAATCAACTACAAGATGTAATCCACACTTCTGGTCACCCACAGGTACCAATCTGAGGTTCCGGTACAAAGATTGAACACAAGAGATGAACTAGGGTTTGAGAGGAGATGGTGTTGTTGAAGATGTTGATGGAGATTGGCCTCCCAAAGATGAGAGGGTCGTTGGTGATGACGATGGCTTCAATTTCCCCCGTAGGGAGGGAAGTTCCCCTGGCGGAATCGCTCCGCCGGAGTGCAAAAGTGCTCCTGCCCAAGTTCCGCCTCGAGACGGCGGCGCTCCACCCCAAAAGTCCTCTCCTTATTTTTTCTAGGTAAAAATGACTTATATACTAGAAGATGGGCACCGGAGGTGGGCTGGGCCGACCACAACCCACCAGGGCGCGCCTGGGAGGCCTGGTGCTCTAGTGTCTTGTGCTCACTAGGTGGCCCCCCTCCGGTAGTTATTTGCTCTACTATTTTTCATATATTCCAAAAATATTCTCCATAAATTTTCACCTCATTTGGAGATGTGCAGAATAGGTATCTCTGACATAGCTTTATCAGTCCAGAATTCCAGTTGCCGGCATTCTCCCTCTTTGTGTAGACCGTACATATTATTAGAGAAAAGGCATTAGAATTACTCCCAAAAGCATTATTATGCATAAAACCATTATAAATAACAGTAGGGAATCATGATGTAAAATGGACGTATCAACTCCCCCAAGCTTAGACCTCGCTTGTGTTGGGGAACGTAGTATTTCAAAAAAATCCCTACGATCACGCAAGATCTATCTAGGAGAAGCATAGCAACGAGCGGGGAGAGTGTGTCCGCGTACCCTCGTAGACCGAAAGCGGAAGCGTTTAGTAACGCGGTTGATGTAGTCGAATGTCTTCGCGATCCAACCGATCCAAGTACCGAACGCACGGCACCTCCGCGATCTGCACACGTTCAGCTCGGTGACGTTCCTCGAACTCTTGATCCAGTTGAGGCCGAGGGAGAGTTTCGTCAGCACGACGGCATGGTGACGGTGATGATGAAGTTACCGGCGCAGGGCTTCGCTTAAGCACTACGACGATATGACCGAGGTGTAAAACTGTGGAGGGGGGCACCGCAAACGGCTAAAGATCAACTTGTGTGTCTATGGGGTGCCCCTCCCCCGTATATAAAGGAGGGAGGGAGGAGGCCAGCCGGCCCCTAGAGGCGCGCCCCAAGGAGAGGAGTCCTACTAGGACTCCAAGTCCTAGTAGGATTCCACTTGGTGGAAGGGGGGAAGAAGGAAGGAGAGGGAGAGGGAGAGGGAAAGAGGGGCCGCGCCCCCCTCCCCTAGTCCTATTCGGACTCCCCTTGGGAAGGGGGCACGCCACCTCCCGGCTGCTGCCCTCTCTCTCCCCTAAGGCGCACTAAGGCCCATTACTTCCCCGGGGGGTTCCGGTAACCCCTCCGGCACTCCGGTTTTATCCGAAACTATCCGGAACACTTCCGGTGCCCGAATAACATGGTCCAATATATCAATATTTATGTCTCGACCATTTTGAGACTCCTCGTCATGTCCGTCATCTCATCCCGGACTCCGAACAACCTTCGGTACATCAAAACACATAAACTCATAATACGAATCGTCATCGAACGTTAAGCGTGCGGACCCTACGGGTTCGAGAACTATGTAGACATGACCGATACACATCTCTGGTCAATAACCAATAGCGGAACCTAGATGCTCATATTGGCTCCTACATATTCTACGAAGATCTTTATCAGTCAAACCGCATAACAACATACATTGTTCCCTTTGTCATCGGTATGTTACTTGCCCGAGATTCGATCGTAGGTATCACCATACCTAGTTCAATCTTGTTACCGGCAAGTCTCTTTACTCGTTCCATGATGCATCATCCTGCAACTAACTCATTAGTCACATTGCTTGCAAGGCTTATAGTGATGTACATTACCGAGAGGGCCCAGAGATACCTCTCTGACAAATCCTAATCTCGATCTATGCCAACTCAACAAACACTATCGGAGACACCAGTAGAGCATCTTTATAATCACCCAGTTACGTTGTGACGTTTGATAGCACACTAAGTGTTCCTCCGGTTTTCGGGAGTTGCATAATCTCATAGTCATAGGAACATGTATAAGTCATGAAGAAAGCAATAGCAATAAACTAAATGATCATAGTGCTAAGCTAACGGATGGGTCTTGTCCATCACCTCATTCTCTAATGATGTGATCCCGTTCATCAAATGACAACACATGTCTATGGCTAGGAAACTTAACCATCTTTGATTAACGAGCTAGTCTAGTAGAGGCATACTAGGGACACTCTATTTGTCTATGTATTCACACATGTACTAAGTTTCCAGTTAATACAATTCTAGCATGAATAATAAACATTTATCATGATAGAAGGAAATATAAATAACAACTTTATTATTGCCTCTAGGGCATATTTCCTTCAGTCTCCCACTTGCACTAGAGTCAATAATCTAGATTACATAGTAATGATTCTAACACCCAAGGAGTCTTGGTGCTGATCATGTTTTGCTCGTGAGAGAGGCTTAGTCAAAAGTTCTGCAACATTCAGATCCGTATGCATTTTGCAAACTTCTATGTCACCCTCCTTGACTAGATCGCGGATGGAATTGAAGCGTCTCTTGATGTGCTTGGTTCTCTTATGAAATCTGGATTCCTTTGCCAAGGAAATTGCTCCAGTATTGTCACAAAATATTTTCATTGGACCCAATGCACTAGGTATGACACCTAGATCGGATATGAACTCCTTCATCCAGACTCCTTCATTTGCTGCTTCCGAAGCAGCTATGTACTCCGCTTCACACGTAGATCCCGCCACGACGCTCTGTTTGGAACTGCACCAACTGACAGCTCCACCATTCAATATAAATATGTATCCAGTTTGTGACTTAGAGTCATCTGGATCAGTGTCAAAGCTTGCATCAACGTAACCATTTACGACGAGCTCTTTGTCACCTCCATAAATGAGAAACATATCCATAGTCCTTTTCAGGTATTTCAGGATGTTCTTGACCGCTGTCCAGTGATCCACTCCTGGATTACTCTGGTACCTCCCTACTATACTTATAGCAAGGCACACATCAGGTCTGGTACACAGCATTGCACACATGATAGAACCTATGGCTGAGGCATAGGGAATGACTTCCATTTTCTCTCTATCTTCTGAAGTGGTTGGGCATTGAGTCTCACTCAACTTCACACCTTATAACACAGGCAAGAACCCTTTCTTTGACTGATCCATTTTGAACGTCTTCAAAATCTTATCAAGGTATGTGCTTTGTGAAATTCCAATTAAGTGTCTTGATCTATCCCTATAGATCTTGATGCCCAATATGTAAGCAGCTTCACCGAGGTTTTTCATAGAAAAACTCTTATTCAAGTATCCTTTTATGCTATCCAGAAATTCTATATCATTTCCAATCAACAATATGTCATCCACATATAATATTAGAAATGCTACAGAGCTCCCACTCACTTTCTTGTAAATACAGACTTCTCCAAAAGTCTGTATAAAACCATATGCTTTGATCACACTATCAAAACGTTTATTCCAACTCCGAGAGGCTTGCACCAGTCCATAAATGGATCGCTGGAGCTTGCACACTTTGTTAGCACCCTTTGGATTGACAAAACCTTCTGGTTGCATCATATACAACTCTTCTTCTAGAAATCCATTCAGGAATGCAATTTTGACGTCCATTTGCCAAATTTCATAATCATAAAATGCGGCAATTGCTAACATGATTCGGACAGACTTAAGCATCGCTACGGGTGAGAAAGTCTCATCGTAGTCAACTCCTTGAACTTGTCGAAAACCTTTTGCAACAAGTCAAGCTTTGTAGACAGTAACATTACCGTCAGCGTCAGTCTTCTTCTTGAAGATCCATTTATTTTCTATGGCTTGCCGATCATCGGGCAAGTCAACCAAAGTCCACACTTTGTTCTCATACATGGATCCCATCTCAGATTTCATGGCCTCAAGCCATTTCGCGGAATCTGGGTTCATCACCGCTTCATCATAGTTCGTAGGTTCGTCATGGTCAAGTAAGATGATGTCCAGAATAGGATTACCATACCACTTTGGTGGATCTTACTCTGGTTGACCTACAAGGTTTGGTAGTAACTTGATTAGAAGCTTCATGATCATCATCATTAGCTTCCTCACTAATTGGTGTAGGAACCACTTGAACTGATTTCTGTGATGAACTACTTTCCAATAAGGGAGCAGGTACAATTACCTCATGAAGTTCTACTTTCTTCCCACTCACTTCTTTCGAGAGAAACTCCTTCTCTAGAAAGGATCCATTCTTAGCAATGAATATTTTGCCTTCGAATCTGTGATAAAAGGTGTACCCAACAGTCTCCTTTGGGTATCCTATGAAGACACATTTCTCCAATTTGGGTTCGAGCTTATCAGGTTGAAGCTTTTTCACATAAGCACCATAGCCCCAAACTTTAAGAAACGACAACTTTGGTTTCTTGCCAAACCACGGTTCATATGGTGTCATCTCAACGGATTTAGATGGTACCCTATTTAACGTGAATGCAGCCGTCTCTAAAGCATAACCCCAAAACGATAGCGGTAAATCAGTAAGAGACATCATAGATCACACCATATCTAATAAAGTGCGGTTATGACGTTCGGACACACCATTACGCTGTGGTGTTCCGGGTGGCGTGAGTTGCGAAACTATTCCGCATTGTTTTAAATGAAGACCAAACTCGTAACTCAAATATTCACCTCCACGATCAGATCGTAGAAACTTTATTTTCTTGTTACGATGATTTTCCACTTCACGCTGAAATTCTTTGAACTTTTCAAATGTTTGAGACTTATGTTTCATCAAGTAGATATACCCATATCTACTCAAATCATCTGTGAAGGTCAAAAAGTAACGATACCCGCCGCGAGCCTCAACACTCATCGGACCGCATACATCAGTATGTATTATTTCCAACAAATCTGTTGTTCGCTCCATTGTTCCAGAGAAGGGAGTCTTAGTCATCTTGCGCATGAGTCACGGTTCACAGGCATCAAGTGATTCCAAAAGCCCATCAGCATGGAGTTTCTTCATGTGTTTTACACCAATATGACCTAAACGGCAGTGCCACAAATAAGTTGCACTATTATTATTAAACTTATATCTTTTGGCTTCAATACTATGAATATGTGTATCACTACTATTGAGATTTAGTAAAAATAGACTACTCATCAAGGGTGCATGACAATAAAAGATATTACTCATATAAATAGAACAACCATTATTCTCTGATTTAAATGAATAACTGTCTCGCATCAAACAAGATCCAGATATAATGTTCATGCTTAACGTTGGCACCAAATAACAATTATTCAGGTCTAAAACTAATCCCGAAGGTAGATGTAGAGGTAGCGTGCCGACGGAGATCACATCGACTTTGGAACCATTTCCCACGTGCATCGTCACCTCGTCCTTAGCCAATCTTCGTTTAATCCGTAGCCCCTATTTCGAGTTGCAAATATGAGCAACAGAACCAGTATCAAATACCCAGGCGCTACTACGAGCATTAGTAAGGTACACATCAATAACATGTATATCAAATATACCTTTCACTTTGCCATCCTTCTTATCCGCCAAATACTTGGGGCAGTTCCGCTTCCGGTGACCAGTCCCTTTGCAGTAGAAGCACTTAGTCTCAGGCTTAGGTCCAGACTTGGGCTTCTTCACTTGAGCAGCAACTTGCTTGCCGTTCTTCTTGAAGTTCCCCTTCTTCCCTTTGCCCTTTTTCTTGAAACTAGTGGTCTTGTTAACCATCAACACTTGATGCTCCTTCTTGATTTCTACCTCCTCAGCCTTTAGCATCGCGAAGAGCTCGGGAATTGTCTTATCCATCCCTTGCATATTATAGTTCATCACGAAGCTTTTGTAGGTTGGTGGCAGTGATTGAAGAACTCTATCAATGACACTATCAACCGGAAGATTAACTCCCAGTTGAGTCAAGTGGTTGTGGTACCCAGACATTTTGAGTATATGTTCACTGACAGAACTATTCTCCTCCATTTTGCAGCTGTAGAACTTATTGGAGACTTCATATCTCTCAGTCCGGGCATTTGCTTGAAATATTAACTTCAACTCCTGGAACATCTCATATGCTCCATGACGTTCAAAACGTCATTGAAGTCCCGGTTCTAAGCCGTAAAGCATGGCACACTGAACTATCGAGTAGTCATCAGCTTTGCTCTGCCAGGCGTTCACAACGTCTAGTGTTGCTCCTACAGCGGGTCTTGCACCTAGCGGTGCTTCCAGGACGTAATTCTTCTGTGCAGCAATGAGGATAATCCTCAAGTTACGTGTAGTTGCTACCATCATCTTTCAACTTAGCTTTCTCTAGGAACGCATTAAAATTCAACGGAACAGTAGCACGAGCCATTTATCTACAACAACATAGACATGCAAAATACTATCAGGTACTAAGTTCATGATAAATTAAAGTTCAATTAATCATATTACTTAAGAACTCCCACTTAGATAGTCATCCCTCTAATCATCTAAGTGATCACATGATCCATATCAACTAAACCATGTCTGATCATCATGTGAGATGGAGTAGTTTTCAATGGTGAACATCACTATGTTAATCATATCTACTATATGATTCACGCTCGACCTTTCGGTCTCAGTGTTCCGAGGCCATATCTGCATATGCTAGGCTCGTCAAGTTTAACCCGAGTATTCTGCGTGTGCAAAACTGGCTTGCACCCATTGTATGTGAACGTAGAGCTTATCACACCCGATCATCACGTGGTGTCTCGGCACGACGAACTGTAGCAACGGTGCATACTCAGGGAGAACACTTGTACCTTGAAATTTAGTGAGAGATCATCTTATAATGCTACCGCCGTACTAAGCAAAATAAGATGCATAAAGGATAAACATCACATGCAATCAATATAAGTGATATGATATGGCCATCATCATCTTGTGCCTTTGATCTCCATCTCCAAAGCACCGTCATGATCACCATCGTCACCGGCTTGACACCTTGATCTCCATCGAAGCATCGTTGTCGTCTCGCCAACTATTGCTTTTACGACTATCACTACCGCTTAGTGATAAAGTAAAGCAATTACATGGCAATTGCATTTCATACAATAAAGCGACAACCATAAGGCTCCTGCCAGTTGCCGATAACTTTTACAAAACATGATCATCTCATACAACAATTTATATATCATCACGTCTTGACCATATCACATCACAGCAAGCCCTGCAAAAACTAGTTAGACGTCCTCTACTTTGTTGTTGCAAGTTTTACATGGTTGCTACGGGCTTAGCAAGAACCGTTCTTACCTACGCATCAAAACCACAACGATTTTTCATCAAGTGTGTTGTTTTAACCTTCAACAAGGACCGGGCGTAGTCACACTCGATTCAACTAAAGTTGGAGAAACAGACACCCACTAGCCACCTATGTGCGAAGCATGGCGGTAGAACCGGTCTCATGAACGCGGTCATGTAATGTCGGTCTGGGCCGCTTCATCCAACAATACCGCCGAATCAAAGTATGACATGCTGGTAAGCAGTATGACTATTATCGCCCACAACTCTTTGTGTTCTACTCGTGCATATAACATCTACGCATAGACCTGGCTCAGATGCCACTGTTGGGGAACGTAGTATTTCAAAAAAAATCCCTACGATCACGCAAGATCTATCTAGGAGAAGCATAGCAATGAGCGGGGAGAGTGTGTCCACGTACCCTCATAGACCGAAAGTGAAAGCGTTTAATAACGCGGTTGATGTAGTCGAACATCTTCGCGATCCAACCGATCCAAGTACCGAACGCACGGCACCTCTGCGATCTGCACACGTTTAGCTCGCTGACGTCCCTCGACTCTTGATCTAGTTGAGGCCGAGGGAGATTTTCATCAGCACGACGGTGTGGTGACGGTGATGATGAAGTTACCGGCGCAGGGCTTCGCCTAAGCACTATGACGATATGACCGAGGTGTAAAACTGTGGAGGGGGGCACCGCACACGGCTAAAGATCAACTTGTGTGCCTATGGGGTGCCCCCCTACCCCGTATATAAAGGAGGGAGGGAGGAGGCCGGCCGGCCCCTAGAGGCGCGCCCCAAGGAGAGGAGTCCTAGTAGGATTCCACTTGGTGGAAGGGGGGAAGAAGGAAGGAGAGGGAGAGGGAGAGGGAAAGAGGGGCTGCACCCCCTCCCCTAGTCCTATTTGGACTCCCCTTGGGGGGGCGCCACCTTCTGGCTGCTGCCCTCTCTCTCCCCTAAGGCCCACTAAGGCCCATTACTTCCCCGGGGGGTTCCGGTAACCCCTCCAGCACTCTGGTTTTATCCGAAACTATCTGCAACACTTCCGGTGTCCGAATAACATGGTCTAATATATCAATCTTTATGTCTCGACCATTTCGAGACTCCTCGTCATGTCCGTGATCTCATCCGGGACTCCGAACAACCTTCGGTACATCAAAACACATAAACTCATAATACGAATCATCATCGAACGTTAAGCGTGTGGACCCTATGGGTTCGAGAACTATGTAGACATGATCGAGACACATCTCCGGTCAATAACCAATAGCGGAACCTGGATGCTCATATTGGCTCCTACATATTCTACGAAGACGTTTATCGGTCAAACCGCATAACAACATACGTTGTTCCCTTTGTCATCGGTATGTTACTTGCCCGAGATTCGATCGTCGGTATCACCATACCTAGTTCAATCTCGTTACCGGCAAGTCTCTTTACTTGTTCCATAATGCATCATCCCGTAACTAACTCATTAGTCACATTGCTTGCAAGGCTTATAGTGATGTACATTACCGAGAGGGCCCAGAGATACCTCTCCGACAATCGGAGTGACAAATCCTAATCTCGATCTATGCCAACTCAACAAACACCATCAGAGACACCTGTAGAGCATCTTTATAATCACCCAGTTATGTTGTGACGCTTGATAGCAATAACTGTTCCTCCGGTTTTCGGGAGTTGCATAATCTCATAGTCATGAAGAAAGCAATAGCAATAAACTAAACGATCATAGTGCTAAGCTAACGGATGGGTCTTGTCCATCACATCATTCTCTAATGATGTGATCCCGTTCAACAAATGACAACACATGTCTATGGCTTGAAAACTTAACCATCTTTGATTAACGAGCTAGTCTAGTAGAGGCATACTAGGGACACTCTGTTTGTCTATGTATTCACACATGTACTAAGTTTCCGGTTAATACAATTCTAGCATGAATAATAAACATTTATCATGATATAAAGAAATATAAATAACAACTTTATTATTGCCTCTAGGGCATATTTCCTTCAGCTTGTCCTCAAGCGAAATCCGATATCGAAAAACATGTCCACATGGTTTGAGGGAGAGGTGTCGATAAAAACAAAATACGGACGTAGCAGCATCATGCTTATTATCATAACAACAACAAACTTTATCATATAACTTCTTATGAACAAGTAACAATTCATCACAACATCGAAGTATAAAGCATAAACCTTATTGAAAACCAACAAAATATGTTCTCAGTCAACTTTGCAACTACAATTCATCACATTTTCAAGAAGGGTAACATATCGGAGCCTTTTGGCAAGTACACATACTCAACCATCTTTTAGTCTTCTATGATTGGTAACACTCACAACGTACCTATGAGCAAAAAAATTCAATCGGACACATAGGAAGATAGGGGCTTATTGAGGGAGTCCTGGACTAAGGGGTCCTCGGGCGTCCGGCCTGTTATCTGTTGGGCCGGACTGATGGGCTATGAAGACATGAAGGCCGAAGACTATACCCGTGTTCGAATTGGACTCTACTTTGCGTGGAAGGCAAGCTAGGTGACCGATTATGAAGATTTCCTCCTATGTAACCGACTCCATGTAACCCTAGATCTCTCCGGTGTCTATATAAACTAGAGGGCATAGTCTGGATAGGACAGATTCATTACCATATACTCATAGGCTAGACTTCTAGGGTTTAGCCATTACGATCTCGTGGTAGAACAACTCTTGTAACACTCATATTCATCAAGATCAATCAAGCAGGAAGTAGGGTATTACCTCGATAGAGAGGGCCCGAACCAGGGTGAACATTGTGTCCCCCGTCTCCTGATACCATCGATCCTAGACGCACAGTTCGGGACCCCCTACCCGAGATCCGCCGGTTTTGACACCGACATTGGTGCTTTCATTGAGAGTTCCACTGTGCCGTCGACGAAAGGTTCGATGGCTCCTTTGATCGTCAGTCATGACGTGGTCCAGGGAGAAACCTTCCTCCCCGGACAGATCTTTATATTCAGCGGCTTCGTACTACGGGCCAACTCGCTCGGCCATCTGGAGCAGATCGACAGCTACTCCCCTGGCCATCGGGTCAGATTCGGAAGTTTGAACTACGTCGCGGACATCCGTGGCGACTTGATCTTCGACGGATTTGAAACCGCGGCAACCGCTCCCCTTCGTCCTGTTGAACATGGCTTAAACCTGTCCTCGGGCCGCATCCAGGAGATAGCTCCTGTAACAACTCTGGCCTTAGATCCGGAGTAGATCAAGACGTCCGAAGGTGGGAGACTCAACCCCATCACGGGGGCCGCCGAGTCCGTGGCGTTGGGGCTGCGCCCAGATCCCTCTTCATACGATACCTGCACCAACGGAACCCCGGACTCGTCTCCGATATCGAGTTCCGAACCCTGCGAGCCCGTGGATACCGAACTCAATCGGTTATCGATCTTCAAGTTCAGCGCCATGGATATCTTCCAACACTCGCCCATGGGCGACCTACTAAACTTACTAAAAAAACCTATCCCTGGCAGACGGATCATCGCCGAACTAAGTTCGGTTTGACCTGACGGTGGACGATGGAGAATTTTGCTTCCCACCTGCCACCCACTTCATAGCCACCGTCGAAGACCCAACCAACACGCCTGGCCTCTGCTCCGAAGACATCGACGGTCTGGACGACGATGAGGGGCATGGCCAGAGCTTACTATCCGCTAGACGCGGGACGACCACTTCCTGGTATGACGTGTGCATGGTAGACACACCCAACGACGATCTCGACGATGACAAGGAGGATCCAGTCGAGGATAATCCTCCTGGTACACAGTCTGAACACCTGTGCCCCCCGCGCCACTCTCAGTCACGCCACTCAAGAGAAAACAATACTAGCACCGGAGGTGATAATACGCCGGACAACGAAGACCCTGTTGAGGCAGGATCCGAACAGGAGGACCAGGAAAGCGGGCAAGATAGCCCCGATGAACAGGTCATGTACGGAGACTCGGAGGATAGTAATTATCTTCCCCTCTCCGAGGAGGAGGAGAGCCTCGACAACGAAGAATTCATCGTGCCGGGGGAACCTCTCGAGCAGGAGCGCTTTAAACGCCGGCTAATAGCCACAACAAGGAATCTAAGAATAAAACAGCTGCAGCATCAAGCAAGCCAAGATCTGCTCAATCATAAATGGACCGAGGTCCTAGCCGCCATAGAATACGGCCCTAGTGGCCCGGACAAAAGCCACCCCAAGAACAGGTGGCTCCCTCCACATGATGGCAAGGCGTTGGAGCCCATTCCACCATTGAACAATGCGGCAGGTCAACCACAGTTCGGTCCGGATAAAGCAGCAGCCCAAGCAGAACAACATACTAACCAATACGGTCGTAAGAACAACACGGTTCAGGAAAACAATCGCGACATCCGCCAAATCTTAGTGGGCGGAGCAGGACAGACAAGATCGACATACAGATCGAGGGGATATGCCCCGACCAATGATGATGGTCAATCAGCCGGGCTTAACCGAGCCAACCACGCCCAAAGCCGCCAACGACATCCAACAGAGGTGCTTCATAGTGTGGCCCAACATAGAGGAGCCGCACACCCTCTTTGCTTCACCAACGAGGTAATGGAGCACGAATTTCCAGACAGGTTTAAACCCATCAACATCGCATCATACGACGGAACAACAGATCCTGCAGTATGGATTGAGGATTACCTCCTCGATATCCACCTAGCTCGCGGAGACGATCTTCATGCCATTAAATACCTGCCTATCAAGCTTAACGGGCCAGCGCGGTACTGGCTAAACAGTTTGCCAGAAAATTCTATTGGCAGCTGGGAAGATTTGGAAGACGCCTTTCGTGACAACTTCTAAGGAACATATGTCCGGCCATCCGATGCCGATGACTTAAGTCACATTGTCCAACAGCCCGGCGAGTCAGCCAGGGAACTCTGGACTAGGTTCTTAGTCAAAAAGAACCAAATTGTCGACTGTCCGGACGTGGAAGCCCTTGCGGCCTTCAAATACAGTGTCCGGGACAAATGGCTAGCACGTCACCTCGGCCAGGAAGGACCTAAATCCATGACAGCCCTTACCGCTCTAATGACTCGCTTTTGTGCGGGAGAAGACAACTGGCTCGCTCATAAAAGCAACAACGCCAGCGACCCGGGCACTTCCGAAATCCGAGACGGCAACGGCAAGCCACGACTAACGAACACAACAGTCGCGGCAATAGTGAAAGATTACGCGACACAGCGGTCAACGCCGGATTTCACAATCCAAAAACCGGTCAATGGAAGAAGCCATTTAAGGCAAACCAGGATGGACCATCCACCCTCGACAGGATATTGGACCGACCTTGTCAAATTCACGGCCACCCTGATAAGCCCGCTAATCACACCAACAGAAACTGTTGGGTCTTTAAGCAGGCAGGCAAGCTTAATGCCGAACACAATGGGAGGAGGCCACCAGGCGATAAAGACGATGGAGCGGCTCGCCAGCTGAACACCAGGGGCTAGAAACAGTTTCCCTCCGAAGTTCGACCACTCCTGGAACGGAAGTAGCAGGTCGGCTTCCGCCACCCACGCGCTATACTGGCAAGATTCACACCACGCATACATCACTATGCGCTCAAGATACCATGGGCACCGGTGGAAGGACAATACGGACAACCCTGCAAACATTCTCGTAACATTTTTTATCTGTTTTCCATATTTTTCTTTATTATCTCTTAAAAACAGGTGACCATGAGGACAGCATCTAGTCGGACTCTATCGGAGTTCGGACCCGTACACTCACCTAAGGGGCTACTTTCGTTAAGAACTCCCCTCCCAGAGGACGGGCGGCGCAGACATGCGACAGGAGGTCCAAAATAGCTTTTTGTAGACCGCACTCGTTATTTTGAGCCTGTACTATGCCCTTTTCCTCCGTTCCCGACCCCGAGCATGTCAAATAGCCGTGTTGTGGTTCTTCCTTTTTTATATGAATTTATCATTGGCATATTGCTCCACTCCCAGTAAAATTTATCCGAGCTAATCTTAAATACTCTTCATACAATGAGTACGGCCGCAACAGCTGTGTTACAAGACGCACCTCGGCATAACTTGCCAGGGGCTTGGTATGGGAACAAATGAGTCGCCAATAAAAGTCCGAACAGCTCTATAGCGTACTTCGGCGTCGCAAGTTTGGCCTTATATGCATCAGCTCCGAATCATTGTCTTTGGTCAATAGTTGGGTTGCCCGGCTCCTGTGCTTGCTACCCTACGTTCCGCTCTATCGGCTAGGGTAGTAAAGGGAGAACTACTGCGATTGTGCCCTGGCTTTGACCGGATGAGCGCCTCAGTAGAGAAAGCCGAAAGCTGATTGTCATGATGCCGCGAGAGCTGGTCAACCACTTGACGACTTATTTGAATCTTTAGCGATTCTCCGTGTTACACGAAGGGTCTTTTTCATATCAAAACATGTAAGGCACACTATTAGGATACGCCGCATACATACCAGGGGCTATGTCGTAGCCCCACCATAAAACTCCTATGGCTAGGTGAAAGTGTTAACGCCCTATAGTCCGATTGCCTGGTTCGCCGCATTATCACCTCCTTTATGGACCAAGACGTTGGATAAAGAGTGATTCAATGCTTTTCCGAACACCCCCGTATTTCCTACGAGGGGGCTGAAGCCGACGACTGGAAAACTTTCAATTTATATTAAAACGGCCGCACAGGAGGAATACAAGCTCTCGAGCAAAACATAAAAATAGATTAACTATAAAGTTGTCTGTTACAACCCTTGTACACATCACTCGAATATTATGTTTTTCGAGCGCTGACCCTCTATCAAGCGGGCGGCCTCCAGAACGTCTTCAAAATAACGCTTCCGTTCCGGACGGTCCTTGCCTTTGGGTGGACTCTTTGTTGCAACGTCGATGGCCTTCATCTTCCCCCAGAATGTCTTGACACGGGCGAAGGCCATCCGTGCACCTTCAATGCACGCCGACCGCTTCACAGCGTCGATACGCGGCATCGCGTTAGCAAGCCGCTGCACCAGGCCGAAGTAACTACTCGGAACAGGTTCCGTCGGCCACAACCGGACTATGACGTCCTTCATGAGCGCGCCGGATATCCTATGCAGCTCGGCCCACTAGGACATCTGTTCATTCAGCAATAGAGGGCGCTTCGACGCGCCAAATTGTGACCAAAAAAGCTTCTCCGTTGCATACCCCTCTTGCGCCTGATAAAACTGCGCCGCATCGGAAGAACTCTTCGACAAATCTAAAAAATTGTCCGGAGAACTCCATACTTGGTTAAGCTGAGCATAGTTCGGATCGCCGAACCTAGCCTGTAGCAAAAAGGGCTTGCCAGCCACAATCTCCCCAGCTTGCCGGATCTCCTCACGGGCTGCTCTGGATGCAGACCGCGTTTCTCTCGCCTCTCGTAAGGCCTTGTCAAGTTCAGCCGTTTTGGCTTCATTTTCCTTCTCAAGAAGTTTATAGCGGCTAGCCGCATTTTCTAACTCGCGCGTCATGGTGGACATCGTCTCCTTGTCTTGACGCCGTGCGGCTTGTTCGGCCTTCAATTCAGCCGATGCCTTTTCGGCAGCCGCATTACTAAACCGGGCCTGCTCCTTGGCCTGGGCTAGCTCCGCCCGAAGGGCTTCCACGGCGGCAACACCATCTGCATTCATGCACATTTCATATCAAACTCTTTTCAGAGTCAGGCTTAAATTACAAGCACATTGGTGTAGGGAATACTCGAAATATATACCTTGCGAGTCGTCAAGACGCCTGTTGATCAAAGCAATGTCGTCCTCTGCAATATCCAGCTTTCGCTGCAGTTCGGTCACCTCCGAATTTCGGGCAGTGGCGGGAGGGGAGACAGCCTGCATTCCAAATTACACCAAGGTTAGCACCTGAAAATATCTTTTCAATCCTCCGATCGCTTCCTTTGGAAGGCGATCCGTGTCTCGGGGGCTACTGCATACACAACAGGTGCATCCTGTCAATATTATTCAATTGGCAACATTACATCACAAACCTCAAAACCCCTCAGAAGGCTCGTAAAGGCCTCGTTCAGTCCGCTCTTCGCGGATAAAACCTTTTTGACCACCGTAACCATTAAGGCACGGTGCTCCTCCGAAACGGACGCTCGTCGCAGCATGTCCGTCAGCGTCTCCGGCACTCCTGGGTCTTCGGACACTGCTGCCGGAGCACGACATTCCTTTGAAGGAATTCGCTTACCCGCCTCCAGCATTGTCTCCGGCTGTAAACCGGCAGTTCGTGGCCGTCATTCTTGATCCCCGAACCCTGAGTGATAGAGGCACCACCTTCGGGTACCTCCTTCCTCGTTTCCTGCGCTACCTGCTGGTTGGGTGGAGCCCTCTGGGACGACACCTCGAGATTATCCGCCCTGTTGGGCAAAGAGGCCGGAGAAGGCGTGTCACTCTCCATCATCTCCGGAAGAAGGTCTCCTGAGGAGGAGGACGATTGAGAAACACCAGGTGTTAACCTGCGAGGATGCACGCATGTCGGAGGATTATTTCAGTAATAAGGAAAAGAATGAGGTATGATTAAAGTGCCCTGCTTCACTTACGGTCTGGCCGGAGGTTCGTCCTCATCATCAAGCTCTACGACGGCATCGCTTGCCCGGCCCAAGCCGCCCGACGATGGCATTTTCCCTTTCTTGGAAGGTTTCCCCTCTTGACCTCGAGAAGCAGCCCTCTTCTTGCCATGAAGTGCTCCCTCCACACCTTTAACCCTGGGCAAAAGGGTTATGGTTTCCCCAAACACAGAGCCTAAGTCGCCCTCAGGATGGGCATCGCCTCTGGGCTCCCTGCTCTCGCCCCCCTCTGCAGACACCAGGTACGGTGTCGGAGTCAACATCCGCGTCAGTAGAGCGGACGCAGGGTCTTCAGGAAGGGGCGCCGGACACCAGATTAACACCGCTTTCTTTATCCAGTCCTGTATAAGGACGATTAGCTCAGTGTCTTGTCAGGAGATGCTTGGATGAAAGGTGTACGAAGATTGAATACTTACCGGAGTGTCTGGATGATTGCAGTCGAGGCCGACGTCTTCGGTGGTGTCCGGCCATTGCTTTCGCTCCCCGAAATATAACTTCCACATTCCTTTGTGCGTAGTGCCGAAGAAGTGCTGAAGAGTCCGCCGCCCTTCTGGATTGAACTCCCACATACGGAGAGGCCACCGTTGACACGGCAGGATCCGGCGGACCAGCATTACTTGAACGACGTTCACAAGATCGATGCCCTTCTCGGTAAGGCTTCGGATGTGGCCTTGCAGAGTCTGCACCTCATTAATGGATCCCCAGTCCAATCCCTTGTTGATCCATGAAGCAAGCTGAGTCGGAGGGCCGGGTCGGAACGCAGGCGTAGCCACCCACTTGGAGCCCCGCGGCTCGTTGACATAAAACCACCCCTGCTGCCATAATTCGGAAGACTCGGCGAAGGATCCTTCAAACCAAACCGCGCTGGCGAGCTTGCTTATTAAAACACTGCCGCACTCCGCCTGCTCCTCCTCCATCACCCGCGGTCTCACATCGAAGGTCTTGAGCCACAAACCAAGGTGTGGAGGAGTCCGGAGGAAGGCCTCACACGTGACGATGAATGCCGAGATAAGAAGGAAAGAGTCCGAGGCCAGGTCATGAAAATCTAGCCCATAGTAGAACATGAGCCCCCGGACGAAGGGGTTAAGCGCGAACCCTAACCCACGGAGGAAGTGAGACACAAATACTACCCTCTCGCCGGACCTGGGGGTGGGAATAATCTGCCCCTCAGCAGGAAGCTGATGAAGGATTTCTGGGGTCAGGTACCTCGCTACGCAGAGCTTCGCAATATCCTCCTCCGTGACGGAAGAGGGCACCCACCGGCCTGAACGGCTGGACCCGGACATAATTAGGGCTGGTGGTGATTGGAACTCGAGGGCTGGAACTCGAGGAGGCTGGGGTTGAGGAAGAAGCAAGCACGGAAGAGCAAGACAAGTCTGGGTCTCTATATAAAGGCCCAGAATATCGAGCGTCCCCTCCTGGGTCTTGAAGCTTACCTATCCTCAAAGAGTTGTACCCAAGGGAAGGTTGGGTTACCCATACCTACATTATTGAAAATCCCGTGAATAAGGGGACACAATCTCTGCTTTGACAAGACGTGCCAATAAAACCGCTTCCCGAGACGTGGGGCGACGGGCTAGCCAACGGTTGGAAATAATAACCGGGCAGGCGTGATACAATGTCATAAACAGTTGTCAGCGGATTGGACTCGTGGAGTATTGTATTTTCTGCAATTATATACACAGGTCCGGATGCGGTCGACACATCCGAAGGCTATCTTGGAGTTCGGAAGAAGGGAACCCGCCTTGCAATGTCGAAGACAATCTGCGCGCTGGACTCCTCGTCATTGAAGCCAGGTTCAGGGGCTACTGAGGGAGTCCTAGACTAAGGGGTCCTCGGGCGTCCGACTTGTTATCTGTTGGGCCGGACTGATGGGCTATGAAGACATGAAGGCCGAAGACTATACCCGTGTCCGGATTGGACTCTACTTGGCGTGGAAGGCAAGCTAGGCGACCGATTATGAAGATTTCCTCCTATGTAACCGACTCCATGTAACCCTAGATCTCTCCGGTGTCTATAAACCAGAGGGCATAGTTCGGATAGGACAGATTCATTACCATATACTCATAGGCTAGACTTCTAGGGTTTAGCCATTACGATCTCGTGGTAGATCAACTCTCGTAACACTCATATTCATCAAGATCAATCAAGCAGGAAGTAGGGTATTACCTCCATAGAGAGGACCCGAACCTGGGTAAACATTGTGTCCCCCGTCTCCTGTTACCATCGATCCTAGACGCACAGTTCGGGACCCCCTACCCGAAATCCGCCGGTTTTGACACCGACACTTATAGTTTCACCTCCCAACGTATTCACCTCAAGGGTGATGTCAACAATAATAACTCATGCTCACTCATATCCAACTGGATATATGTGCCTAGATCTTTCCTCACCACATGATGCTTGCAAAAAGATAAAATAAAAAGGAATGGGGAAGAATACTTTGACTCTTGCATAAAAGTAAATACATAAAAGTAAAAGATATGCCCTTCGCAGAGGAAAGCAGAGGTTGTCATGCGCTTTTTGGTTGTATGCCAAATCCCTTAATGCAAAAGAACGTCATGTTATATTGCCCCTTATGATAGCAACCTTTATTAGGCAGTTCGTCGCCTTTATTACTTTGCCATCACAAGTTCGTACAACGCTCAATTTCTCTTACACTAAATGATCAAACACATTTCAATTTTTATTGCCTTAGTGCACCGATGACAACTTACTTGAAGGATCTTACTCAATTTGTCGTGGAATTGTCACGGCAGATGTCCTAGTGTGAGGACTTAGTCGTGAGGGCAACGCATCTATGTGGTAGCTTGAGAGGGGTTGAGCGGAATCGAGAAACGCAACACAAGACAAGGGTTTAGACAGCTTCGAGCCCGGGAAACATCATCCGGTAACAACCCTACATGTTGTTTGTGGCTAGGTATCATTATCATCACGAGGGAGTCCTCGTAAACCGGCTCTCCTAGTTATGTCTAGCCCTAAGATTATTCCTCCCTCTCCTTGGGGTGCCCTGCCCCTCCTTATATAAGTTGAAGGGGCGGGTTACATGTAGAGTCCTATTAGGATTAGGACTAGTCTACCTTGTAATACAAACCGGATACAAGTCCGGGTCTTGACCCCTTGTAAGGGAAATATTCCTCACGTCTTTCCTCTTAAACCGGCCCACCATTAACATAAACCGGCCTTCTGGGCCTTGGGCCTTGTCATCCGTCTGTCCCGCCCGCCGGGTTACCAATGAGTCATAATGTTCAGGCGGGTTGCTTGTGAACCGCCTGGTCAGGGCGGGTCGCTAGTGAATCGCCAAGTGTCAACCGGGTCTCAAGTAAGCCGCCAAGTCCGGCCGGGTCATATTTCCGGCCGGGTCATACCGCGGGGTATATCCCCGACATTAGCCCCAGTTTAATTTGGATTTATCCATGTTAAACTGATCCTGTAAAACAAACACAAGAACAAATTTGACAGATTATGCTCTGGATTAAGAATTCTTGTAAACCGGCACCTGATTATCCTTAATTCCTTGTCATTTCCTTCTTCTAGAAAATCCGGGTCAATAAGCCAGCTTCATACTCAATTTGCTAACGTTGGTTTCTCACAGAAATATTGTAAGAAATAATCCACTTGAATCGGCTTTCTAAAGCACCGGCTTAAAAATATTGGTCTTGAAATACTCCTCTGATTTTCAGCCGGGTTATAAACAGATGATGCCGAGTCATAATTTGTTGCCGACGCTAGGTCATAATTGTTGCAGATACCGGGTCAATCTGGTCTACTCAAAACTGAGAATTTGAAGATTTTTCTCCCTTATATCCATATTACCTGTAGCCCCCAAGTCTTGAGCAGAACAAAGTGATGGCTTAAGACTTGCTTCAATATAAATACTGCCACTTTTGAAGAAATCCATGTTCGTTCATCTCAATCACTATTCAGAACTGGTTATTCCACATATGTAGCCCCCAAGGGCCGGGTCATTATGCAATCATGAACAGGGACTTTATAGATATGATTATACGTCATTGAAAATAACATCATATGATGTAACTCCACCATGGGGCTTGAACCCACGTCCACAAGGTTAAGAGCATTGTGCTTTACCAACTGAGTAGTGGACCCTTGAATATAATGGATTAAGACTTGTGTACCTTGAATCATTGATAGGAGCAGTTGGTAGCCCCCAAGGGCCGGCTCATTATGATGTGATGAGTCGGGTCTTCAATAAGGCCAATAAAAATGACTTTGCATTAGCCCCCAAGTGTCATGGTGCATGCTTGCAGCGACATGAGACTTGCATATTTGATATAATCTTAACTTGAATAATGTAGCCCCCAAGTGCCGGGTCGTATGCCTGCAGCAACTCGGGACTATTCCCTCCATTGTAAAATAAATTATATCCATTGATAAAATAATAGCCATTGCCCTGAAGCGACTTTGAAAACCTCAATCATAATATTGGTTATTGATAACCATAATAAAATCCAGCCATGTTGGCTATTTAAAGACTTGAATAATATACCCAATGATTTATAAGCGCATGATTCCAATGGCGCAATCCAAATATATACTGGCGAATTATAGTCGAAAGCCAGGCCGGGTTAATAAACACCGGGTTGTAGCTGATCATGCGCTGACAACTTATAGTCGAAAGCCAAGCCGGGTTAATAAACACCGGGTTGTAGCTGATCATGCGCTGACGACTTATAGTCGAAAGCCAAGCCGGGTCAATAGACACCGGTTATCTTTTAAATTTGTACTGGCGACTTATAGTCAAAAGCCATACCGGGTCAATAAACACCGGATTAGTATAAACCTCATCAAAATAAACCTTAGAAAGAAAGATTTCAAAATAAAACATGCAAGAAGCGAGGCTTTTCATGGGCTGCCAGGCCCAAAACGAGGCTTTTCATGGGCTGCCAGGCCACTGAGTTAAACCATTTTGTACAAACCTTATAAGATGGACCTCACATTAACCAATCTTCATTTTAACTAAGACAAGTTCAGGGTCTGTATAAGATTGACTTGTCAAACGTTCGACGGGTCTTACCAGGATTACCTGGGCGGAGTGACTTACTTAAAAAGGCAGGATAACCCGGGGTTTTAGGTGAATACACCTGGCTTCCAAGCCTGGCTTTTATAGCCTATTACGTACAAGGTTATAGACTCTGTGTTCTTTTAGAACAAAAGAGCCCCCAAGCTATATTTTGAGCTGTGCTCAGGGGGAACCTATGTTTGAGTTGTGCTTTTGCAACAGACTCTCTTTGGTCCCTTTAACTTCTCTGAGAACTCGAACTTTACGAGAGATACTTCTTCTTGAACCGGATGTTAAACCGGATATTGAGAGCTTCAAAGCTTTGTGGGAGACATCTTTCCCTTGAACCGGATTTTAAACCGGAATCTTCATATTCAACCAGAAATTTTCTGACGGCCTTTAAACTCGAACTTGCGAGAAATTAATTCTTTTTGAACCGGAAACTCTTAAACCGGATTTGAGAGCTTCAGAGCTTTGTGGGAGACAGATTTCCCTTGAACCGGATTGTAAACCGGATATTTGAAAGCTTCAGTGAGACTGACTTCCCTTGAGCCGGATTTTAAACCGGAATCCTTTCTGATGACCCGGAACTTCTTCATTGAGCCGGGATTTGTAACTGTCATATACTTTCTAAGCCGGAAATTTTCTGACGGCCTTTAAATTTTCATCAATATAACAGTAGCCTCCGGGACCGGGTTATCTTTCCCTCCATCGTCCTGGGGTTCTTAAATTTGCTGAAACCGGCAAGATTTGCTGAGTCATGTCATCATAGCCCCCGAGTCTCAAGGTGACTCGAGGAGTTGGCTTGAGATTATCCATATTTGACCGTGATATAAACCGGCATAAATTGTATATCATTGGTGTTGATAGCACGATGTGAATCCATAGAAGGTTGAGGTGATTGCGGCGGGTTATAAATGATCCCGTATGAGCCGTGTCAGCAACTCGGCCAATGGTTCCTTCCAACTGGCTATTTGAAGTTAACCAAACTGTAGTGGCGGCGACTTGTGCGCCTGCCTATTGAGCCACCTAGTGCAGATGGCGGTTGATAGTATATGATAATTTGCCTCCATTTTTTTGAAAAAAAAACCGGGCTACCCAAGCTGTGACTTGCTCATACTCAATAAACAGCTCATGCAGACAGGTGCGGCCCGGTATGTTGATGTAGACCAGGCCGCGAGAGACGGACAACAAAGACAACTGCGGCTTCAGAGGCAGCATAGATAGCTGAATCGGCCGCGGTGTTATAAGCCGGCGTGGACGGGCGAGTTAGCCACATCATGTTGATGTAAACTGGTCTGCAGAATGGCAGCTTGCACATATATTCATCGAGCTTGATGGTATGGTCAGATGCTAGCGCATTATAATGGTGGCGCGAGCTATACATCCATGACACAACCATAGCTTTTGCGGTGAACAATTGCTCCTGCATAAATAATATCGCAAGCCGGAGTAATTTGTTCTTTTTGTAGAATAAAAAATGTATCAATAAAAATTGATTGGTCAGATTTCACCTTGATATGTTAGGCCAGAATTTATCCACCGCGGAGTTGATGATCACCATGGGCGAGTCGGCCGCGGGAGCAGACGAATGAACCGGCCGCGGCGTTATAAGCCGGTGCGGACGGGAGAGTCGGCAGCAACGTTGTAAGCCGGTGCGGATGGGCGAGTCAACCGTAGGCGCGGTAAACTGTGCGGACGGGCGAGTAATTGCAAGCGCGGTAAGCCGCTCGGATGGGCGAGTTAATGTAGACCGGGCCACAGAGGCGGCAACTTGCGCACGTCCGTTCATCGGGTAGTGTGGCACGGACGAAAACGTTGCTGCAGAACATTACCAGTGCGTGCTCCATACCCGCAGTATAATGCCTCCAATTTGAAATGAACAACTGTCCTGCGAAACAATATTACATGCCCAAGTAATTGTTCTAAGAAGAATTAACATGCTGATAAAATACAGAGGAAAGATATCACCTGATGCATTGGGATAACAAATGATCTTTGCACGTCCATAATTTATCTGGGATATGGAATCCAACAGCAACATGAACGATGAGTTAATCCACGTCCACCCCCTTTTTTTGTCAATCGTCCAATCATCTCCCCACCTTTCTTTTCTTCAGGCGGCAACCAGCAGGAGAGCATGCCTGGGGGCAACGACTCAAAGGCAAAACCAAGCAGGGGCGACTCAAGGCGCGATAGCCTAGAGGCGAGGCAGCAGGCGACGACGGAGACGAGTCCGAGCGGAGTGGTGGCTCAAGGCGGAGCCAAGGCGAGGTGAGGGGAGGCCGCGACCCGCGGCGGCTCACGCCAATGGCGACTCAGCGCGGCAGCAACGCGGGTCAATGGGGACGGAGGTAGCGCACTGGCGGCTTAAGACCGGTCCCAGCAGAAGAGGAGCAAGGGCGCAGGCGTGGGCGGTAAGCCGGCGCAAGCGGACGGCAGCAGCTGACTGCAATGGTGAACCGGCGCGCAGGCAGCAGCAGTACTAAGTCAAGGCGGTGACGAAGGCCGGACTGGCTCGGGCGATTCAACCATGCAGCTATGGGGGCGCTTGCGGGCAGGGCCTCGGCGGCTCAGAACGGCAGCAGTGACCCAGCACCATCTGGAGCGGGGCGAGACGGCTGGCGGGTCGGCCAGTACGGGCATCGCAGCGGCGATGGTGACCCGGCAGAGGCCAGAGCCCCCCGTCCGCGGAGACTGAACCCGTGACTTAAACCGCTTCCATGTCGTAGGGGTTTCCGGATCCATTTGCTTTTTCTTTCTTGGGATCCTCGTGTTAGTAGTAACTTTTCCTTCCCTTGAATCTTGAATTGGCTTCCTGTAACTTCCTCGTGTGGACTCCTTCATGGGACGGAGTACCAACCGTACTCATGAGCTTGCTACTTGATTTGCAACCTTCGGCTCGACTCGAATCCGAACTGGTGGCCTAAGTAAATCCGGTTCCGAGTCACGGACTGCTTTGCCACTGATTGGACTTCGATCTCGTTTTTAACTTTGACCGCAACTGCTGTTGTCCATAAGCGCGACCCAAGAAAGAGCTAAATTTCCTTTAGGGCGTTTTCAATCCGGTCTCGCCGGATCATCCGACCGCAGCGGTGCGCACCATGCAACCCTAATTTTCCTTCAACTCAAATTTTGTACTCCCAGATCAAAAGTAAATCCTGCGTGATCGTCTCATACCGGTTCTTCTTCATCCGGAAAATTGCGAGCTCCTCGATCCCTAGGAAAAAAATCCCTCCAAGAACTCAACACCACCGTGCGCAGGCCCCACGGTGGGCGCCAACTGTCGTGGAATTGTCACGGCAGATGTCCTAGTGTGAGAACTTAGTCGTGAGGCCAATGCATCTATGTGGTAGCTTGAGAGGGGTTGAGCGGAATCGAGAAACGCAACACAAGACAAGGGTTTAGACAGCTTCGGGCCCCGGGAAACATCATCCGGTAACAACCCTACATGCTGTTTGTGGCTAGGTCTCATTATCAACACGAGGGAGTCGCCGTAAACCGGCTCTCCTAGTTATGTCTAGCCCTAAGATTATTCCTCCCTCTCCTTGGGGTGCCCTGCCCCTCCATATATAAGTTGAAGGGGCGGGTTACATGCAGAGTCCTATTAGGATTAGGACTAGTCTACCTTGTAATACAAACCGGATACAAGTCCGGGTCTTGACTCCTTGTAAGGGAAATATTCCTCACGTCTTTCCTCTTAAACCGGCCCACCATTAACATAAACCGTCCTTCTGGTCCTTGGGCCTTGTCATCCGTCTGTCCCGCCCGCTGGGTTACCAGTGAGTCATAATTTTCAGGGGGTTGCTTGTAAACCGTCTGGTCAGGGCGGGTCGCTAGTGAATCGCCAAGTGTCAATCGGGTCTCAAGTAAGCCGCCAAGTCTGGCCGAGTCATATTTCCGGCCGGGTCATACCGCGGGGTATATCCCCGACATAATCCATAGGTAGGTATGGTGTACTCTCAAAACATGAATTTGGGTTTAATTAAGGTTTTGGATGCACAAGTAGTATCTCTACTTAGTGCGGAATTTTTGGCTAGCAAAGATATTGAGCAAGCACCACATGTTGAAGGATCTATGACAATATAACTTCTATGTGAATATGAACAAACATAACTCATTACGTTGTCTTCCCTGTCCAACATCAACAATTTTGGCATATAATATTTTGTGGGGGCTCACAATCATAAAAGATGTCCAAGATAGTATATTTGCATGTGAATCTTCTCTTCACTTATTAATTCTTTCATGAGTTGCATCATTGACCAATGCTATGATTGTCAATCTCCAATAAATTTTACCACTTATACTTTTCCTTATGTGATGTCATTACTTACCATAAGATTAGCATATGATCTTTTTCATTTATTTCCTCTTATTTTGATTGCAACAAGAAAGTAAAGAAGCAAAACTCAAACTAAACTTTATTATATAGCTCTCACTCGACTACATAGATAGATAGATCACAAAAGTAATACTCGAAAGTAGATCATACTAAACTTTTATTCAGCTAAATCATGAAATAACTACGGATCAAACTAAAATAGGTAAAGGTGATAAGAGTGATGGTGATACGATACAGGGGCACCTCCCCCAAGCTTGGCACTGGCCAAGGGGAGTGCCCAGACCCATTACTCAAGTCTCCTTTGGTGGGGAAGATGATGAAGGTGGTGGTGCTGAAGTAGTGGCTTCCTTTCTCCTCAGCTTACGGTTGAGGATGGAATTTTCCTCCCTCAAGTCATCGATCTCCTACTCCAGCATTAATATCTTTTTGCATAATTCTTGCTTGTTTTCCTGTAGAAGACGAAAAGGGATAAAATGGATCTTGGGTTTCTTTGCTTTATTTGGGAGACTTGACTTCTTGAATTCCACGTGCATGTCCTCAGGTTGGGGTAGTGGGACTTCATCCTCATCTGAGCTTGTCTCTTCTTTTCCTTTCAGATCATAATCTTCTTCTTCCTCCGTGGTCCAGCCATAATGCTCCACATCCCCGTAAACCTTGGGGTTTGCAATATAATCAGCAACATAGCTCTCACCCTCCGAGTCTTGAGACGACATATTTTCAGACCTACCAGAAAAACAGCACGAAACAAGAACATGGGATTTCTCTGTGATACGGTGGTCAATACGTTCGGGGGTATATAAAGATTTTTTTATCTTGGGAAACAAGCAAATGGGAGGAAAACGGAGTCGGGAAGTTTCCCGAGGTGGGCACGACCCACCTGGGCGCGCCAGGCAAGGCAAGCGTGCCCTGGTGTATTGTGCCCTCCTTGGTTGCTTTCCTGGTTATTTCTTATTTTCCTAATTTTTGTAATATTCCAAAACTGACAGAAAATATTTTTGCGGATTTTTCGGAGACCGTTTACTTACCATATAATGTACCTCCTCTTTTTCAGGATTCTGGAGTGTTCTGGAAAGTTTCTTTTATGTGTTCCTCCGGTGTCATGGTTTGGATAACTTTGCTTTCAACATCAATAGGTGTACCTAAGATATAGTGTTTTATTCTTTGTCCATTGACCACCTTCGGGTTAGTACCTTCGGCATTATTAATTTTGATAGCTCCAGAGCGATACACTTCTTCGATAATATATGGTCCTTCCCATTTGGAGAGAAGTTTTCCTGCAAAAAATCTAAAAAGAGAGTTGTACAAGAGAACATATTCACCCACTTTGAATTCCCGCTTTTGGATTCTTTTGCCATGCCATCGTTTAACTTTTTCTTTAAACAGTTTGGCATTTTCAAAGCTTGGGTTCTCCATTCATCTAGTGAGCTAATATCAAATAACCTCTTTTCGCCAGCAAGTTTGAAGTCATAATTGAGTTCTTTAATTGCCCAATATGATTTATGTTCTAACCCAAGAGGTAAATGACAAGCTTTTCCATAAACCATTTTATAGGGAGACATACCCATAGGATTTTTATATGCTGTTCTGTAAGCCCAAAGTGCATCATCTAATTTCTTAGACCAATTCTTTCGGGACCTATTAACAGTTTTTTTGTAATATTAGTTTTATTTCTCTATTGCTAAGTTCAACTTGACCACTAGATTGAGGATGGTTGGGTGATGCAATTCTCTGGTTAACATCATATTTGGCAAGCATTTTACGGAAAGCACCATGAATAAAGTGGGAACCACCATCAGTCATTAAGTATCTAGGGACTCCAAGCCTTGGGAAAAAAGTTCTTTAAGCATTTTAATGGAGGTGTTGTGATCAACACTACTAGTTGGAATAACTTCTACCCACTTAGTAATATAATCAACAACAACCAAAATATGTGTATACCCATTAGAGGAAGGAAAAGGTCCCATATAATCAAAACCCCAAACATCAAATGGTTCAACAACAAGCGAATAATTCATAGGCATTTCCTGATGCTTACCGACATTACCAATTCTTTGACATTCATCACAAGACAAGACAAACTTATGGGCATCCTTGAAGAGAGTAGGCCAATAAAAGCCAGATTGCAATACCTTGTGAGCAGTTCTGTCTCCCGCATGATGTCCTCCATAGGCTTCGGAGTGACATTTCCGTAGGATTTGTTCCTGTTCATGCTCAGGTACACAACGTCTAATAATACCATCTACTCCTTCTTTATAAAGATGTGGGTCATCCCAAAAGTAATGTCTTAAATCATAGAAGAATTTTTTCTTTTGTTGGTATGTGAAACTAGGCGGTATATATTTAGCAACAATATAATTAGCATAGTCAGCATACCAGGGAGTATTATGAGAAACATTTATTGCAGCAAGTTGTTCATCAGAAAACTATCATCAATAGGTAGTGGGTCATCAAGAATATTTTCTAACCTAGACAAGTTATCAGCTCCTTTCCTATCAGTGATATGTAAATCAAATTCTTGTAACAAGAGAGCCCACCTAATGAGTCTAGGCTTAGCATCTTCCTTTTCCATAAGATATTTTATAGCAACATGATTAGTGTGAACAACAATGTAAGATCTGAATTTATCACAAGCAAACACAACTTCTAAAAATTCTTTTTAGTAGTAGCGTAATTTATTTGGGCACTGTCTAGAGTTTTGCTAGCATAATGGATAACATTTAATTTCTTATCAACTCTTTGTCCTAGAACATCACCAACAACATAATCACTAGCATCACACATAATTTCAAAAGGCAAGCTCCAATCAGGTGGCTGAACAATAGGTGCAGAAGTCAAGGCTTTCTTAAGTGTTTCAAAGGCTTCTACACAATCATCATAAAAAACAAATGGAACATCCTTTTGTAAAAGATTAGTAAGAGGCCTAGAAATTTTAGAGAAGTCTTTAAAAACCTCCTATAGAAACTAGCATGACCAAGGAAACTACGAGTACCTTTAATATCTTTAGGACATGGCATTTTCTCAATTGCATCAACTTTAGCTTTATCCACCTCAAATACCTCTTATAGAAATTTTATGCCCCAAGACAATACCTTCCTTAACCATAAAGTCGCACTTCTCCCAATTCAAGACAAGATTAGTTTGTTCACATCTCTGCAAAACTCGATCAAGGCTGCTTAAGCAATCATCAAAAGAAGTTCCATAAACAGAAAAATCATCCATCAAAACCTCAACAATCTTTTCACAAAAATCATAGAATATAGCAGTCATACATCTTTGAAAGGTAGCAGGTGCATTGCATAAACCAAAAGGCATACGTCTATAAGCATAAGTTCCAAAAGGACAAGTAAAGGTGGTTTTCTCTTGATCGGGTTGTGATACATGTATTTGAGAGAAACCGGAATATCCATCAAGAAAACAAAAGTGTGTGTGTTGAGATAGTCTTTCTAGCATTTGACCATTAAAAAGCAGAGGGTAATGATATTTTCTAGTTGCTTTATTTAATTTTCTAAAGTCAATTACCATTCTATAGCCAGTAACAATTCTTTGTGGGATAAGCTCATTTTTATCATTAGGAACAACAGTAATACCTCCTTTCTTAGGGACACAATGAACATGACTTACCCATCTACTACCAGCTATTGGATAGATTATACCTGCTTCCAGAAGTTTTAATATTTCAGTTCTTACCACTTCTTTCATCTTAGGATTCAATCATCGTTGGTGATCAACAACGGGTTTAGCATCATGTTCTGTATTAATCTTGTGCTGACAGAGAGTGGGACTAATGCCCTTAAGATCATAAAGAGTATATCCAATAGCAGCACGATGCTTCCTCAGAATTTTTAATAATCTTTCTTCTTCATGTTCTGAAAGGTTAGCACTAATAATAATAGGATATATCTTTTTCTCATCAAGATAAGCATACTTCAAAGTGTCAGGCAATTATTTTAATTCAAACACAAGATCACCTTTAGGTGGAGGAGGACCTCCTAGAGTTTCAATAGGAAAATTTTGTTTTAGGATAGGTTTTTGTTCAAAGAATATTTTATCTATTTCATTTCTTTCATGTAAGTGCATATCATTTTCATGGTCCAGCAAATATTGTTCTAAAGGATCAGTAGGAGGCACGGCAATAGAAGCAAGACCAATTATTTCATCCCTACTAGGTAGTTCTTCATTTCAAAATTGTCTACGAAACTTAGAGAAATTAAACTCATGAAACGCATCACCAAAACTAACACCGACAGTTTGTTTTTCACAATCTATCTTAGCACTAAAGGTGTTCAAGAAAGGTCTACCAAGATAATGGGACAAAAGTCATCTTGTGGGGAACCAAGAACTAGAAAATCAGTAGGGTATTTTATTTTTCCCATACAAGACTTCAACATCTCTATCAATCCCAAGTGGTGTGATGGTGTCTCTATTAGCAAGTTTAATAGTAACATCTATGTCTTCTATTTCAGCGGGTGCTATATCATTCATAATTTCTTGGTATAAGGTAAAAGGAATATCACTCACACTAACACCCAAGTCACATAAACCATGATAGCAATGATCTCCTATTTTAACTGAGACAATAGGCATGCCAACTACAGGTCTGTGTTTATCCTTTTCATCACGTTTGGCGATTCTAGCAGCTTCATCGCAGAAGTAAATAACATGCCCATCAATATTTTCTACCAAGAGATATTTAACCATAGCAACACTAGGTTCTACTTTAATTTTCTTAGGGGGTTTAGGTGCTTTAATATTACTTTTGCGAACCATAGTTGATACCTTAGCATGTTCCTTTATCGTAACTGGGAAAGGTGGTTTCTCAATATAAGTAGTGGGCACGACTGGATCAACATTGTAAATGATAGTTTCATCTTTAGCTATAACTAGTTCTTCAATTTCTTCTTTAATAGGTGGATGATATTTAAACCGCTTCTCCTTAGGGAGATCAACATGAGTAGAAAATTGTTCACAGAAAAAGGCTACTATCTCAGAGTCAAGTCCATATTTAGTGCTAAACTTGTGAAAAGCATCGGTATTCATAAAAGATTTAACACAATCAAACTCAAGCTGAATACCTGTCTCTTTACCTTTGTCGAGTTCCCAATCTTCAGAATTGCATTTAATTCTTTCCAAAAGATCCCACCTGAATTAAATAGTCTTCTTCATAAACAAACCAGCACAAGAAGTATCGAGCATGGATCGATCATTATAAGAAAGCTGAGCATAAAAATTCTGAATGATAATTTCTCTCGAGAGCTCATGATTGGGGCATGAATATAACATTAACTTAGCCTCCCCCAAGCTAGAGCGACACTTTCTCCTTCATGAGGCCAAAATTTATATATATATATATATATATATATATATAATTCCGATCACGATGAACTAGATGCATAGGATAATTTTTTCGTGAAATTCCAATTTCAATCGATTCGAGTTCCAAGATTCAATATCATGGCATAGCATATACCATGTCAATGCTTTTCCCTTCAAAGATAAAGGGAAAACCTTCTTCTTAACTTCATCTCATGGTAAACCTGCAAGCTTAAATAATCCACAAATTTCATCCACATGTATAAGATGCATATCAGGATCAGTTCCGTCTCCTGCATAAGGATTAGCTAGCAGTTGTTCTATCATACCTGGAGGAATTTCATAACCAATATTTTCAGTAGGTGCAGTAGGTTGAGGGGCAACTAATTGTGCTTCCGGTTGAGGTGAAGATACCCCGAACAAACCCCTCAAAGGATTGTTTTCCATAGTAACAAGTGACAATAAATTTTAGCACATAATATGATTTTTTCCTTACCGATTTCCACTTACCAAGAGCGCTTCACTCCCCGACAATGGTGCCAGAAAAGAGTCTTGATGACCCACAAGTATAGGGGATCAATTGAAGTCCTTTCGATAAGTAAGAGTGTCGAACCCAACGAGGAGAAGAAGGAAATGACAAGCGGTTTTCAGCAAGGTATTTTCTGCAAGCACTGAAATTGTCGGTAACAAGTAGTTTGATAGCAAGATAATTTGTAACGAGCAAGTAACGGTAACGGTAAATAAAGTGTAGCAAGGTAGCCCAATCCTTTTATGGAAAAGGACAGGGCAAAACGGTCTCTTATAATAAGCAAAGCGTTCTTGAGGGTACACGGGAATTTCATCTAGTCACTTTCATCATGTTGGTTCGATTTGTGTTCGCTACTTTGATAATTTGATATGTGGGTGGACCGGTGCTTGGGTGTTGTTCTTACTTGAACAAGCCTCCCACTTATGATTAACCCCCTCACAAGCATCCGCAACTATGAGAAAAGTATTAAGATAAAATCTAACCATAGCATTAAACTTTTGGATCCAAATCGGTCCCTTACGAAGTAGTGCATAAACTAGGGTTTAAGCTTCTGTCACTCTAGCAACCCATCATCTAATAACTACTCCACAATGCATTCCTTGGGCCCAAATATGGTGAAGTGCCATGTAGTCGTTGTTCACATGCCACCACTAAGGGAATCACAACATACATATCATCAAAATATCGAACACATATCAAGTTCACATGATTACTTGCAACATGACTTCTCCCATGACCTCAAGAAAAAAAGTAACTACTCACAAATGATAATCATGCTCAAGATCAGAGGGGTGTTAAATAGCAAAATGGATCTGAACATATAATCTTCCACCAAATAAACCATATAGTAATCAACTACAAGATGTAATCAACACTACTAGTCACCCACAGGTACCAATATGAGGTTCTGGTACAAAGATTGAACACAAGAGATGAACTAGGGTTTGAGAGGAGATGGTACTATTGAAGATGTTGATGGAGATTGGCCTCCCAAAGATGAGAGGGTTGTTGGTGATGACGATGGCTTCGATTTCCCCCTCCAGGAGGGAAGTTCCCCCGATGAAATCGCTTCACCGGAGGGCAAAAGTGCACCTGCCCAAGTTCCACCTCGAGATGGCGGCGCTCCGTCCCAAAATTCCTCTCCTTACTTTTTCTAGGTCAAAGTGACTTATATACTAGAAGATGGGCATCGGAGGTGGGCTGGGCTGAGCACAACCCACGAGGGCACGCCTGGGGGGCCTCGCGCCCTGGTGTCTTGTGCTCACTAGGTTGCCCCCTCCGGTAGTTATTTGCTCCAGTATTTTTCATATATTCCAAAAAAATTCTCTGTAAATTTTCAGCTCATTTGGAGATGTGAAAAATAGGTATCTTTGACATAACTTTTTCAGTTCCAGAATTCCAACTGCCGGCATTCTCCCTCTTTGTGTAAACCTTGCATATTATGATAGAAAAGGCATTAGAATTACTCCCAAAAGCATTATTATGCATATAAACATTATAGATAATAGTAGGGAATCATGATGCAAAATGGACGTATCACTCATGTGTTGAGATCAAGAGATTCCATTCCAACCATTTGAACCTTGATTTCTAGCCTTCCCGAAGTTGCTTCCACTCAAATCCTTCTTCCACCATAGCCAAATCTGTGAGAGAGAGAGAGAGAGAGAGAGTTGAGTGTTGGGGACACTATAATTTGAAGCACAGAGCAAGGAGTTCATCATCAACACACCGTCTATTACCCTTTGGAGAGTGGTGTCTCCTAGATTGGTTAGGTGTCGCTTGGGAGCCCCCGCCATGTTGTGGAGTTGAACCAAGAAGTTTGTAAGGGCAAGGAGATTGCCTACTTTGTGAAGATCTACCCGTGAGGCAAGTCCTTCGTGGGCGATGGCCATGGTGGGATAGACAAGGTTGCTTCTTCATGGACCCTTCGTGGGTGGAGCCCTCCGTGGACTCGTGCAACCGTTACCTTCGTGGGTTGAAGTCTCCATCAATGTGGACGTACGATAGCACCACCTATTGAAACCACGCCAAAAATCATTCGCGTCTTCTTTGCGTTTGCACACTCCAATCCCATCCCTTTACATTCTTGCAATTTGCATGCATTACCTTTTTCTGCTGCTCATACTCTTTACATGCTTGCTTGAACTGTATTGTGAATGCTTTAACATGTGCTAAACTCAACCTTAACTTGTAGAAATTAAAATATGTCAACTTTTCTTGTGAAGGGTCTAATCACCCCCCCCCCCTCTAGACCCCTCTTCTCGATCCTTTCAATTGTTATCAAGGATTGGTCTCCATTGCTTTGGTTTAATCGCCATTAGAGGAACATGGATGAGTCTATGTTCAAGAGTATTAGACGTAGAGTGCCTATTCTTGATGGGGAGTTTTATGGTTCATGGAAAAATGAGATGCTTGAGATTTTCAATGAATATAATTTGAACAAGTATATTACTAGTCCTTATGTGCCCCCCATTGATCCTTTGCATCCTACCCCCGATGAGTATCTTGACATGGTTTGCAATCTTAGAACTATTGATCTTATCATTAGAGGATTGCCTAGAGATGTGATTGTTTGCTTGCCTACCTTTGAATGCGCATACACTATATGGAAATATCTTGAGGAACGATTTCCAAATCACTCTTTGAAAAATCTGAATGAAATCCTTCAAAAATCCATTGCTTTTCATAAAATCAAGCCTAGTGATCCCAAGTTTGATGAATGTCTTTTTGAGCTTCGTGATCTTATGCGTGCCAAGGGTGATGTTGGAGTCATTAGTAGCATCATCACGTAGACAATTAGAATTCATAAGCTTGCACGCTGTCATAGTCATAAGTCTAACGAATCACTTGAACTAGGTGCGATCATACGGATGATGATGATGTTGATCCTGGTTATTACGGTGAGACAAAGAGAGTGATATTGATTATAAGACTATGAAAAATCTTAGTCTCATGGCTAATCTTCGTGACTATATGGCTGGAGGAAAGAAGTGGATTCTTGATAGTGGGTGTACGGATCACATGACCGGAGATAAAGACATGTTCCGCGAGCTTGCTAAGAATGATGGTCCACGTAAGTATGTATTTTTTGGAGATAACTCCAAGGGTAAGGTACTTGGCCCTGGTAAGGTGGCCATATCCAACGATAGCTCCATTCAAAATGGCATGCTCGTTGAATCTCTTGGCTACAATCTCCTTTCCGTATCTAGACTAACTGATTTCGGTTGTAATGTTCTATTTACTGAAGTAGATTGCCAAGTATTTCGTCGAGACACTCACAATATGGTCTTTACCGGTATTCATAGAGGTCATCTATACATTGTTGACTTCACTAAGAGAGCCATACCTCGCACTTGTTTAATTGCTAAATCTTCTAAAGGTTGGTTATGGCATATACGATTAGGTCATGTTGGCATGCGAAATCTTGATAAGCTTATTAAAGGTGATCATATCCTTGGTGTTAAAGATGTTATATTTGTCAAGGATAGACTTTGTAGTGCTTGTTAAGCAGGAAAACAGGTTGGAGGAAGTCATCTGTAAAGAACATCATGACCACAAGAAGACCACTTGAGCTACTTCACATGGATCTTTTCGATCCCAATGCTTATAAGAGCCTTGGTGGTAACTCTTTTAGTTTGATCATTGTTGATGATTTTTCCAGATTTACGTGGGTGTTCTTTCTTGATGACAAATCGCATGTACAAAAGATCTTCAAGAAATTCGCCAAGAAGGCCCAAAATCAATTTGAAGTGAAAATCAAGAAGGTTCAAAGTGACAATGGAACGGAGTTCAAGAATGCTAATGTGGACACCCTTCTTGACGAAGAAGGGATTTCACATGAGTTATTGGCTATGTACACACCTCAACAAAATGGAGTTGTTGAGAGGAAGAACCGGACACTTATTGAGATGGCGAGAATGATGCTTGACGAATACAAGAAACCAAGACATTTTTGGGTGGAAGCAGTTGAAACAGCTTGTCATGCTACAAATCGACTGTATGTTCACAAGCTTCTCGGCAAAACGGCATACGAGCTACTCACCGGCAACAAACCCCAAGTTGGATACTTTCGAGTATTCGGCTGAAAGTGCTACATTCTTGATAAGCATCTTCGTACGAAATTTGCTCCTAAATCTAATGAAGGTTTTCTACTCGGTTACGGCTTAAACTCTCACACTTACCGGGTCTACAACAATTTCACCCAAAAGTTTGAAGAGATGGTAGATGTCAAGTTTGATGAATCCAACGGCTCACAAGTAGAGCAATTGCTAATTGATGTAGGAGACAAAAACCCCTCAGAAGCAATTCAAGATTTGTCTATTGGCAAAATTCATCCAACGGAGGTGAAGGAGAGCACTTTTTCCATTCAAGTGGAAGCCTCAAATTCACATCAAGGTGAACCACAAGTTGACATGGAGGCATCCATGAGTGGAACACGTCAAGACAGAGGAAATGAGGAATACATCAAGATGATCCACCTCGACCTCCTTCTCCACCTCCACAAGCGAATGACAACACCAACAACAATGAAGAAGGAGAAGATGATGATGAGGATGTTCCACGTCAACCCACGCAAAAGCTCTCACGAGTTAGAGCAAGAGTCTTAAGAGATCATCCCGTCAAACAAATCTTTGATGAAATCCAAACCGGGAGAATCACTCGCTCTAAAACTCATTTAGCTAACTTTTGTGAACATTACTCATCATTTCTAGTATTGAACCTATGAAGGTGGAAGAAGCTCTTGAGGATCCGGATTGGATAAATGCTATGCACGAAGAGCTCCACAACTTCGGGAGAAACCAAGTGTGGACATTAGTTGAGAAGCCCGACGATGATCAAAACATCATTGGTACAAAGTGGGTGTTCCAAAATAAGCAAGACAAGGATGGACAAGTGATACGCAACAAGGCACGTCTCGTTGCTCAAGGCTACACTCAAGTCGAAGGTATGGACTATGGTGAGACATACACCCCCGTTGCTAGGCTTGAGTCCATTCACATTTTTCTTGCTTATGCCAATCACCATGATATCACCTTATACCAAATGGATATTAAAAGTGTTTTTCTAAATGGTGAGATTGAAGAGGAGGTTTATGTTAAACAACCTCCCAGTTTTGGTAATCCCAAGAAACCCAATCATGTTTACAAACTTCACAAAGCTCTTTATGGTCTTAAACAAGCTCCTAGAGCATGGTATATATGCTTGACCAAGTTCCTTATTGAAAAAGGCTTTGAAATTGGGAAAATTGATTCTACTCTTTTTACTAAAAGGGTTAATGAAGAACTGTTTGTGTGCCAAATTTATGTGGATGATATCATATTTGGTTCTACTAACCCCCATTTTAGTGAAAAGTTTGGAAGGCTAATGTCAGAGAAGTTTGAGATGTCTATGATGAGTGAACTCAAATGTTTTCCTTGGTTTGCAAATCAAGCAAACTAAGGAAGGTACTTTTGTCTCACAAACAAAGTATACCAAGGATCTTTTCAAGAAGTTCAACATGCAAGAAAGCAAAGAAATGAAAACACCCATGCCTACTAGTGGACATCTTGACTTGACTAAGGATGGCATCCCGGTTGATCAAAAGGTTTACTGATCTATGATTGGTTCATTATTGTATCATTGTGCCTCCAGTCCCGATATTCAGAAACAAAACTCGGTATCCTTATCTACCGCCGAAGCGGAATACATTGCCGCGGGATCATGTTGCGCTCAATTACTTTGGATGGCCCAAACTCTTAAAGATTATGGGATACATATGAAACATGTTCCATTGCTTTGTGACAATGAGAGTGCTATTAAGATTTCTCACAATCCCGTGCAACATTCTCCAACTAAGCATATTGAAGTTCGTCATCATTTCATTCGTGATCATATTGCTAAAGGGGATATCAATCTTAAGCATGTTCGTACCGATAAGCAATTGGCGGATATCTTCACTAAACCGCTTGATGAAAAGATATTTTGCTGTTTGAGAGGTGAATTGAATATCATTGATGCCTCAAACTTGGAATAAAGATTCCATTTGGATGCATGCAAGGCATGAGCCTAAGTGACTAATCCTTGATATTTCTCTTATGATGGTGACCATTTATCTTGGATGTATTTGCACCCTTGTATGTTATCTAACCCTTGTAGGTACTTGGATGAACCTCAATCTATGAGACTGCACCTCACTCACATCTTGAGCAATCTCTACATCACCAAGTATATATGCATTGGTTGTTGAAATCAAGGAAGCATAAATATGCTCAACATATCCTTTGACAACTTCATTATGATGGTTTCCACATTTGTCATGTTGGATACACAAGTGCTTTTCCTTGCAATGCTAACCCATGTAGGAAGATGAACTTCAACTCCAAAGGATGCTCTCAACTCTTGATAGACTACATCAACCTTGAGCATCCAACAGATGTCATTCTATCTTAGAGAAGCTTTACTCCAAGACATGATTTAAAGCAACTCAACAAGATGAGACTTCATCAAAATGCTTAAATGAAAAATGGCGACCCCATTTTGAGCTTAACAATGAGTATGACCTATGATCAAGTGATCTCACTTGAATCCTAAGTAAACATACTCTAACGTAGGTGACTATGTCGCCGACCACGTCTAGATGAAGTTCTCTAGCGTTTTCTCTTCTTAGTTGGATTTTCTTTGCATTTCTTCTTGCTATTGTGTTTCCCTTCCAAAAATTCAAAAAAAAACTTCATCTAGATCCTTCTTTTCTCTATTTTTGTGTCATTTTCCTTAAGTTTCAAATTCATTGCAAATCCTTCTGAAAATTCCTTGAAAATCTTTGTGAAAGTTCTATTGCAAGTGAGCTGAGTTGACAAAATTATTTTCCCTGCATTAAACTCGGTGTCACCGATTCACGCCTATCGGCCAGACCGAAGCACGAGATCAACTTGAGCAACAGTTCATCGGTTCCACTGAAACGAAAAACCTCGGTCTCACCGATGAGCACCTTCAGTGACTTTGCTATCTCGGAGTCACCGATTGAATTGGATCGACGCAACCGACTTTACTGCTGTGTAAAAAAAATTGTCAACTTACTGCATATTTTCTTCAGCTCCACTCAATGATTCTTTCCCTCTACCAGCATCTTAAGCTCCATGCTGCTTTGTAGTATCTCTCCAGGACCACACTCACTTGACTCATATTCTTGAAGATACCCTTCTTGGATATTGATGTCAAAGGGGGGAGAGAGAGAGTACATCAAAGCTTATCTGAATACCAAAAGAGAGCACATCAAAGCTCTTCTAAGAAAGATGCATTTTCATAAGAGGAGAGAATTCACATGTCCTTAAGAGGGGAAGGATATGTCAGTCAGTCATTTAATCTATTCACTTAATTTGCTCTGATCATAATATCTTTTTGCTCTGATTTTATCTCACTCTATCTTCTCTGATTACCAGTGTTGGACTCAGGGGGAGAGAAAGCTTGAACTTAGGGGAGAAAAATCCTTGGAACTTATTGCAAATCCTTTGGGGACATGCTAATACTCAAAGAAGTACTTACTCTTGCATGTCATCCCAGTCTTGGTACTCTTGTGGCTCTTGAAATTCTTTTTGCTTGAAGTTCTCTTGTGTTACCTAACCTTGTTTTCTCAAGATTGCTTCTTCCAAGAGTCAGCTCAAGAACCAGAAGGTAAGTATATGCATCACATTCTTGTGCATGATGATCCCTTGCTTTTGCACATATTGTTTGCAAGAGAGATTCATAAACTTGAAGGTACATCTCATATCACTTCTATTGCTCTGATGCATATGGCCAAGATGCATGTAGCTCATTAATTACTCCATCATGTTGTGCATTCACATGTTCTTCAATTCTATCATTACATGCTTGCACACAGGTAGGGGGAGCCTATGCTAGTTACATGTTCTTCCAAAGCTTTAAATTATTACTTAGTTATCATCTACTAGAAGCTTTGATGTATGTTGTCATCAATTACCAAAAAGGGGGAGATTGAAAGCACAAGTGCTCCCTGGATGATTTTGGAAATTAATGTCAACATATCTCTTGTTGGACTAATAGTTTCATCTAGTATATTTTAGATGAGTTCAACAATGGAGTGGCAAGGACAAGAGGATGTGGACCCCTTCAAAATGCTAAGGACAAAGATTGGCAAAAGCTCAAGATTCTTCATTTCTATTTTGGTGATCCAAGATCACATTGAGTCCATAGGAAAGCCAATACTATTAAAAGGGAATGAGGTGTTGCTTAATGGTCCAATTGCTCAAATGCTTAGTGATATTGCTCCAAAACCCTCAACCACTTTCTCCATCCAAATATGTCCAAAACCTAATTTCGAAACTCAGCCCCATCGATATTTCCTACCTAGACCCACCGAGTTCATTTGACATAGCCACTGCCAGAAACCCTAACAGTCTAGTCACACCGATACGGATCTCGGTCTCACCGAGATGGCCTTGCAAACTCCCTGTAATTATTTCGGTCTCACCAAAATTTTGCAATCGGTCTCACCAAGTTTGCTTGACAGATTCTCTGAGTGCTTATTATTTCACTTCGGTCTCACCGAATTGATGCAATCGGCATCACCGATATGATGTTTGCCCTAAACCCTAGCACATCGGTCCCACCGAGTTGTTCCAGTCGGTCCCATTGAGATTCCTAACGTTCACATTTTTGAACTGATCGGTGCCACCGAGTTTCACCATTCCATCCCACCGAGATGAGCCAAATGCGTGTAATGGTTGGATTCTGTGTGGAGGCTATATATACCCCTCCACCCCCTCTTCGTTCGTGGAGAGATCCATCAGAAGGTGCCTACATTTCCATCGTTCATTTTCTTAGAGAGAACCACCTACTCATGTCTTGAGATCAAGAGATTCCATTCCAACCATTTGAACCTTGATTTCTAGCCTTCCCCAAGTTGCTTTCCACTCAAATCTTTCTTTCACCATAGCCAAATCTGTGAGAGAGAGTTGAGTGTTGGGGAGACTATCATTTGAAGCACAAGAGCAAGGAGTTCATCATCAACACATCGTCAATTACCTTTTGAAGAGTGATGTCTCCTAGATTGGTTAGGTGTCGCTTGGGAGCCTCCAACATGTTGTGGAGTTGAACCAAAAAGTTTGTAAGGGCAAGGAGATCGCCTACTTCGTGAAGATCTACCCGAGTGAGGCAAGTTCTTCGTGGGCGATGGCCATGGTGGGATAGACAAGGTTGCTTCTTCGTGGACCCTTCATGGGTGGAGCCCTCCGTGGACTCGCAGCCTTTACACTTCGTGGGTTGAAGTCTCCATCAACGTGGACGTACGATAGCACCACCTATCGGAACCATGCCAAAAATACTCCGCGTGTCCTTTGCGTTTGCACACTCCAATCCCATCCCTTTACATTCTTGCAATTTGCATGCTTTACCTTTTCCGCTGCTCATACTCTTTACATGCTTGCCTGAACTGTATTGTGAATGCTTTAACATGTGCTAAACTCAACCTTAACTTGTAGAAATTAAAATCTGTCAACCTTTCTTATGAAGGGTCTAATCATCCCCCCCCCCTCTAGACCCCTCTTCTCGATCCTTTCAGCAATATAACAATTTTATTCTTGATGGTGACTTTATTAATTAGACCATGTTAGTCTTATTGTTGATAGTATAGCAATTTTAATCATTAAACCATGAAAACTTTATTAATTAGACAAACACAACTTTTTGCAAGGCAACTTGTGTTTGAATAATAGCCATGGTACAACATGAAATTTAAACACAATTTCACCATGGAAACTAAATATCTGTTGACATGATAATTTCAAATGATTTTTTGCATGTACGCTTGAGATGTTTATGGATGACATTTTTTCCGGTGTACAAACATGAATGCCCTAGTTTGATGGCAATTTTATTCTACATATCATGGTCACTTGTTTGTATGTCTTATTTATTTATTTATTGTTGAAAATCATGGAAAGGTGCATTTTTTTACTTGCAAATGAGTAGAAATATATTATGGCGACGAGTTTCCTCTTTTTTTTCACTCTGTTTTTCTGGGGTGTGAATGATGTTTTCAGTGGGCGTTTCGGTGCCCAGGCTCATGTGTACCCGGTTAGAAAAAAATTCTTAAAAATTCAAAACAAAATCAATAAATTCCAAAAAAAATGTGCAGTAGAAACTTTGATGCGTGAGGCCTGCTCCAAATTTCAAGTCATTTGGACATCTGAGCAGCTCTCAGCAAAAAAGACAAATCGGGTCAAAACAGTACATGAACAGTAAACTTTTTTACAGACCCCCAATTTATCTTTTTTGCTGAGAGATCCTCAAATGTCCAAATGATTTGAAAATTGGAGCGTATCTCACACGTCAAATTGTCTACTGCAGAAAAAAAAAAGTTGGAATTTTTTTAAATTTTTCTAGTATTTGTTTTGATTTGTTTTTGTCAGCGCGGGTGCAGATGAGCTCGGGTGCAGAGATGGATTTTCGGTTTTCAGTGAGCATCTTTGGATGGTAGTTGCATAGCACAATTTGAAGCATGTTAACTGAAAATGCAAATACTTACAATGAATGCGTGGTAGTTTTCTCACTTAGAAGCATGCCAATTTTTTTGTTTGTAACAATTTGTGGCAGTTGTTTTATTTCAGAAAAGGATGGCCACTTTCTCTGTGTGCTTTCTTTAGCTTGTGTGCAAATTGTTAGCTTTTCAGACCTAGTTTTTAGTGTGCGAAAGTTGAGGCTCTTTTTTTGGCCCACTTTGTTTACTAGAGACATTTTGTTTTAACGATCGTGAGGGGTGGTTAATTCTCAATCCTATTTGGCGCCTGAAGCACCAAATACAGTGTATTTGGAAGCGAGTTGACCCCCTGGCTTCGCTAGTTCTAGTGGGCTGCCGGCCCATTCCTGCCACCCATCGTTTTTTGGGCTGGGTTTCGGTGGGTTTTTTCACCCGGTTTTCTTGCATTATTTTTCAACTAGCAAAAGAGCCCGTGGGGCGCAACGGGAGAGAAAATTACACACGCTTTTAACCCAATAACCATGAGTCAAGCCCTAATAGATCCACGTTCTTTATTTTCACATGGCATCACATTTGTGTTTTCGACGATGGCCTCAGTGCTCACACAACGAAAACGCTGTCGGTACGAAGAAAAGCAAACTGTGCACTATAGATTAAGTTTGCACCAAAAATATTATTTTATAAATATTTAACAGCTAAAAATAATATCATATTCAGATTCTACACATTTTTCTAATCAAATTTCATATATAACATGTTAAAATCGGAATTACGGTTTAAAAGATATAGATAATGTTGTTTTACAAAAACTACGGATTGATTAACCGAAAAGTCAGGGGTTTTGTCTTAAAATGAAAAAAATATTCGGCTGACTTAAATATGGATGACGCGTTGATTGCCTGAAACTTCAAGGGGTTTTCCCAAAAAGTGCAAAAAAACGGTTCGGATATAACTTAAACGTGTACTCCGGGTTAATTTACAGAAAATAGAGGGGGTTTCTTGCAAAGAGGCGTTCAAAAGCACTGCATGCTTTATTATTAGGGATAGATTTTTGTTTCTTCTTTTTTCTTTCTGTTGGCCTTTCCTTTTTCCTTTCTATTTTCTTTTTCATTTTACGGTTTCTTCTTCTTATTATTTTCACTTTTTACTTTTCTACTTAAAGTTTCAAGTTTTTTTTCAAAACCACAAGCAGTATTTCATGTTAGGAAAATAAATTCAAATTTTTGCATTTTATCAAATTGATGAAAATCAATGAACTTTTTTCAAAATTGATGATATTTTGTCAAATTTGTGAAATGTTTTCGATTTCAATGGGCTTATTTTCAAGATTGATGAACGTTTTTCAGTTTTAGGATCTTATTAAAATCTATGAACTCTTTTCAAAATCATGAAATTTTATTAAATTTCCGAAAATAGAAAAGTTGGTGAACATTTTTTTCAACTTGTGAACTTTTAGAAGTCAACGGTCAACGATCACAGTCTTGGGTCAAGGGAGCTCCTATGCAGCGCTGCAGGCGCCCGTTAACGATCCGCCGCCTGTAGCGCTGCTAGCATGGGCCGGCCTACTAGTGTGCAGCCCCAGTTATTTATTTATTTATTTTGTTACGAAAATAAAAATACGAAATCAAAAAAGGTTTTACAGGTTTATATAAAAAAGGATCATCCATTTGAAAAAAAGTTCATATCTTTAAAAAAGGTTCATCAGTTTTGATTAAAGTTCATCAATTTGAAAAGAGTTCATTCAAATTGAAAAAATAGTTCATCCAATTTAGCAAAAGTTCATTAATTTTTTAAAAAGTTCATTAAATTTTTTAAAAGTTCATAGAAATTCAAAAAAAAATCATGTATTTTTAGAAAAAGTTCATTGAACTGAATAAAAAGTTCATTAAAAAAGTTCATCCATTTTCAAAAAGATGTTCATCAAATTTTAAAAAAGTTCATCGATATTGAAAAAAGTTCATCAATCTGAAAAAAACTGTTGAAATTTTTAAAAAGTTCATAGATATTCAAAAAAGTTCATAGAATTTTGAAAAAAGAAAATGTCAACCGGCGCTTAGATGGGCCGGCCCATTTATGGACGCCACAGGCGCCAGTTAACGAAAATGCACGTTAACTGGCGCCTGTGGCGCCAAATAGGAAATGCCTTGGGTCAATGTGAAGGCGCACCAGCCATCGGATTTTAAAACAAGACAAACAACGAGCAAGGTGCGGGAGAGCGACAAAAGTATTTAATAGGCCCACCCCTGTTCAATGTGAAGCAGGCGAGATTCTCAAAAGAATGTGAAGCATGCGCTAGTAGGCAAACCAGCGCTACAGACGCCGGTTAGGAGCCCCCCTTCCGAGGCGTTATTCTCAGTGAACGTTTCTATTCGGTGGAGGCTCGCGAGGAGCTAATCAAGAAGTATTCCTTGGGGAGCCCCCGCAAGTGTCATTTTTGGTAGCCTAGGGTGCGGGGCGCTCTTAGCTGTCGCCAAATGTCGCGTGTTGGGCGCTCCCTTTCAATTTTATTTATTTATTTTTTGGTACATGTTTTTGGTTTTAAGATGATTTTTTTTGGTTTTCCCTGATTTTCTTAGGTTTTGGACAAGGAAAAATAAAATTTGTGTGAAAAAACTCATTTTTATCTTCACGAGAGGCGCATATTTACTTCTCGTGGAGGCATAAATTTACTGTTTCTTGCTCATATTTACTTCTCGTGGAGTCACAGATTTGCTTATGTTTTTTTCGCGAGAGGCATAGATTTACTTCTCGTGAAGGCATAGATTTGCTTCCGCGAGAGATATAACTGTGCCTCTCGAAAATGAAAAAAAACTCCCTCCTTCCATCTATATAGGGCCTAATGCGTTTTTCAAGACCGCATTTGACTATTGACAAGATTAATAGTACATGACATGCATAATGTGAAAATTATATCATTGAAAGCTCCTTTCACATAAGATTTTGACGGTGTGCTTTGTGTAAGTTGCATGTCATATATTATTGCTCTAACATTTGGTCAAAGTTATTATTAGACTCGAAAAATGCATTAGGCCCTATATAGATGAAAAGAGGGAGTACCTTTTTTCTTCTTCCATGAGAGGTGCCTTTTCGAAAAGGGAAAAATATTTTAAAAATATGCCTATGGTTCAGGTTTTTTTGTCTGGTTTTTTTATGATTTTATTTACGAAACATGTTAACATAGGATCTAATTCCGAAGATCTCGATGGAGGAATTCAACGGTGAGAATGATTCGAGATTTGGATGCACGGTTTAAGATACAAATATTTTTAATAAATGAATTAAAAAAATCCGATAAGTGACGTCCCTGCAGTGCGAGTGCGCCACTTGTCGCAATCAAATAAGGTGAAAGTAACCTTTGCAAAAAGTGCTCTAACTTTGGTGATTTTCTGGAGGCTCCTTTCCAGATCGAACCATTCATTTGGTGGAGGTCCTTCCAGATTTTTATTTTTTTGAGGGAATGAGGTCCTTCCAGATAGAATGTCAGATTATTTACGAGTTACAAAACCTCCCTACCAGCCCAATAAATCATACTTTGTACCATGTCAGCCCATTAAAGGCAGCTCCTATTATTTCAAAACAGGCCGGTAAAATTACTCGCCTTCCTCAAGCCCACGTTTTCCTTCCCTCTTTGTTTTTTTCCAGTCCTGTTCAATCTCGAACGCGACGCATTCATCGGAGAGGTTCGATGCGGGTGGTCTCGACGGCCGCGGCTGGGGGCGCTGCGTGCGCGGAGTGGGTGGGGACGGCGCTGGGCGATGGACGACGCCCGGGGAGTCGCGAAAGTGGGAGGACTGGGAGCTGCCCTGCTACATCACGTCCTTCCTCACCGTCGTCATCCTCGACGTCGGCCTCAACGCCAAGCCCGATCGAAACCTGGGCGCACCACAGGCCCTCGAGCGCCTCCAATAGCAGGAGCTCGCCGCTGCCGCTGCCGCTGCGGCCGAAGCTGGTGCAGAATAACCTGACGGGCAGGTCTCCCAGAACTCATAGTCTTCTCTGAAAGCCGAAAACTGTGGTTGTTTCTTGTTTATTCCACAGCGGTAAACATGATATAAAATTTGAATGTTGATTTCGCAGTTGAATTGTTATTGAATCGTGGCTGCACTTAGACATTGTGCTTTGGTGAATGCGCCATTTAGTGGAATGTGGCACTAATGTGCCAAACCTGGCACTGCCAAATGCCACGGGGGTTTCACATTCTTGCTGATGAAATGTGGCCAAGTACTTCTGTTACAGAAATCTAATGCTATTACCCCTCAATCTGCTGATTGTACGGCAGTATGCTCCTGAAAGATCAGTGTGTGGAAATGACGAATGGTTAGTTAGAAGATCAAGGCCCTCTCACAGGATTTGTTATGTTAAGGTTGTAGCGTGTACCATGCTACTCATCAACACTCTTCACTGAGTTGAGGTTGTAGGTTGTTAGTTTGTATGTTGGGTTGTTGACCGAAGTAGCAAATGAAAGATGATTAATGTGGCTCATATAAGGACGCGTCAGAGATGGCCTCTCCATGGTCTTTGACCCTTTGTTAAGAATCTCCAAATATGATACAAATTATTAAGGAAATGACTCGGTGTCAGTCCTGGGGCTTGTTTGGTATGGCTCCAGGACAGTTGTGACCACATTTTCACAGGATTTCTGCGTCAGCGTTTTTGCATATGCATGGAAGTGTTGAAAGATGAGCTGAACTTAATCTACCATACAGCAAAAAGAAAGTCACATTCTGAATTCTACAGTTGGATTACCATTCATGTAACAGTATACTGCTGGAAACTTCCTTAACATACTTGCAGTCTGGATAAAAACACCTACTGTTTTCTCTAAAATGACTTCAAAGAAGTTTTAAAATACTTGCAGTTTGGAAAAACACCTACTGTTTGGTATGGCTCCAGGACAGTTGTGACCACATTTTCACAGGATTTCTGCGTCAGCGTTTTTGCATATGCATGGAAGTGTTGAAAGATGAGCTGAACTTAATCTACCATACAGCAAAAAGAAAGTCACATTCTGAATTCTACAGTTGGATTACCATTCATGTAACAGTATACTGCTGGAAACTTCCTTAACATACTTGCAGTCTGGATAAAAACACCTACTGTTTTCTCTAAAATGACTTCAAAGAAGTTTTAAAATACTTGCAGTTTGGAAAAACACCTACTGTTTTCTCTACAAAAAATTTGGGGAGTCTGTCAGACAACCTCTAGGTCACCCCAAGGAACGATCCTCTACAGCCATTGAATGCGTCAACCAGACTTAAGTGCTTGCCTCCTTATTGGTAAAGGATACAGTGATACGAGCCTATAGAACAGATCCTGTTCAAGTAAGGTCGTGCTACATTAGGCCGCAGCTCGCCTTATAAGCTGGTCAAACTTCCTGTGCACTGGCGAGGTGGGACTAATTAGAGCAGGCGTGCTGCGTGCAGCTGCTGCTCGGCCAGCACACGCGGATCATGGCCCATCCAATTGTCGCTACACCTATCCAATTGATGAAGGGGCGCAGATAGTCTGGGCCTAATACCAAACAGACATCGCAGCCAAACATAAACATCTAAGACCTGAGGTCCCAACCAGGACGCCTGCCGGGTATGGGGCACCTACCAGTCCGGCGCACTCCTCAAGCAGGACGCCTGCCAGGAATGAGGCCGCCGCAGCCACCTGCCACCAATCCATCTTCAGAGCTGTACTGTTGCATGTATTGTGCCAGGTCTCTCTGCCATCGACGCCACCACGACGCCCGACAGCGTCGTCCTCCTGCGCGAGTCCATCCTCCCACAACGAACTCCGAATCTGCACTGCGCCACGCCGTCAAGATCCGTCGCCATCAGTGTGTAGGATGAATCACCGCTCCACCAAAGAATCCGTCCTCTGGTCACTCGATCACGTGTGTACCTCCAAGAATGACGCCCCCAAGGGAGGAACGACACCAGAGCGCCGCCGTCATCCGATCTAGGGTTTCCCCCGGAGGTAGCAGAGAGTGGTCTTGAACTTCTCCATCGTCCCGGAGGTAGCAGAGAGTGGGCAATGCATACGGCCACTTTATTAATTATTCTTATAAGACCTTACAAAGCCATACAACAGCAAGACTAAAGCGACCGTCTAAGCAACAACTGTCGATACACCTATCCAATTGATGAAGGGGCGCAGATAGTCTGGGCCTAATACCAAACAGACATCGCAGCCAAACATAAACATCTAAGACCTGAGGTCCCAACCAGGACGCCTGCCGGGTATGGGGCACCTACCAGTCCGGCGCACTCCTCAAGCAGGACGCCTGCCAGGAATGAGGCCGCCGCAGCCACCTGCCACCAATCCATCTTCAGAGCTGTACTGTTGCATGTATTGTGCCAGGTCTCTCTGCCATCGACGCCACCACGACGCCCGACAGCGTCGTCCTCCTGCGCGAGTCCATCCTCCCACAACGAACTCCGAATCTGCACTGCGCCACGCCGTCAAGATCCGTCGCCATCAGTGTGTAGGATGAATCACCGCTCCACCAAAGAATCCGTCCTCTGGTCACTCGATCACGTGTGTACCTCCAAGAATGACGCCCCCAAGGGAGGAACGACACCAGAGCGCCGCCGTCATCCGATCTAGGGTTTCCCCCGGAGGTAGCAGAGAGTGGTCTTGAACTTCTCCATCGTCCCGGAGGTAGCAGAGAGTGGGCAATGCATACGGCCACTTTATTAATTATTCTTATAAGACCTTACAAAGCCATACAACAGCAAGACTAAAGCGACCGTCTAAGCAACAACTGTCGCTACACCTATCCAATTGATGAAGGGGCGCAGATAGTCTGGGCCTAATACCAAACAGACATCGCAGCCAAACATAAACATCTAAGACCTGAGGTCCCAACCAGGACGCCTGCCGGGTATGGGGCACCTACCAGTCCGGCGCACTCCTCAAGCAGGACGCCTGCCAGGAATGAGGCCGCCGCAGCCACCTGCCACCAATCCATCTTCAGAGCTGTACTGTTGCATGTATTGTGCCAGGTCTCTCTGCCATCGACGCCACCACGACGCCCGACAGCGTCGTCCTCCTGCGCGAGTCCATCCTCCCACAACGAACTCCGAATCTGCACTGCGCCACGCCGTCAAGATCCGTCGCCATCAGTGTGTAGGATGAATCACCGCTCCACCAAAGAATCCGTCCTCTGGTCACTCGATCACGTGTGTACCTCCAAGAATGACGCCCCCAAGGGAGGAACGACACCAGAGCGCCGCCGTCATCCGATCTAGGGTTTCCCCCGGAGGTAGCAGAGAGTGGTCTTGAACTTCTCCATCGTCCCGGAGGTAGCAGAGAGTGGGCAATGCATACGGCCACTTTATTAATTATTCTTATAAGACCTTACAAAGCCATACAACAGCAAGACTAAAGCGACCGTCTAAGCAACAACTGTCGCTACACCTATCCAATTGATGAAGGGGCGCAGATAGTCTGGGACTAATACCAAACAGACATCGCAGCCAAACATAAACATCTAAGACCTGAGGTCCCAACCAGGACGCCTGCCGGGTATGGGGCACCTACCAGTCCGGCGCACTCCTCAAGCAGGACGCCTGCCAGGAATGAGGCCGCCGCAGCCACCTGCCACCAATCCATCTTCAGAGCTGTACTGTTGCATGTATTGTGCCAGGTCTCTCTGCCATCGACGCCACCACGACGCCCGACAGCGTCGTCCTCCTGCGCGAGTCCATCCTCCCACAACGAACTCCGAATCTGCACTGCGCCACGCCGTCAAGATCCGTCGCCATCAGTGTGTAGGATGAATCACCGCTCCACCAAAGAATCCGTCCTCTGGTCACTCGATCACGTGTGTACCTCCAAGAATGACGCCCCCAAGGGAGGAACGACACCAGAGCGCCGCCGTCATCCGATCTAGGGTTTCCCCCGGAGGTAGCAGAGAGTGGTCTTGAACTTCTCCATCGTCCCGGAGGTAGCAGAGAGTGGGCAATGCATACGGCCACTTTATTAATTATTCTTATAAGACCTTACAAAGCCATACAACAGCAAGACTAAAGCGACCGTCTAAGCAACAACTGTCGCTACACCTATCCAATTGATGAAGGGGCGCAGATAGTCTGGGCCTAATACCAAACAGACATCGCAGCCAAACATAAACATCTAAGACCTGAGGTCCCAACCAGGACGCCTGCCGGGTATGGGGCACCTACCAGTCCGGCGCACTCCTCAAGCAGGACGCCTGCCAGGAATGAGGCCGCCGCAGCCACCTGCCACCAATCCATCTTCAGAGCTGTACTGTTGCATGTATTGTGCCAGGTCTCTCTGCCATCGACGCCACCCACGACGCCCGACAGCGTCGTCCTCCTGCGCGAGTCCATCCTCCCACAACGAACTCCGAATCTGCACTGCGCCACGCCGTCAAGATCCGTCGCCATCAGTGTGTAGGATGAATCACCGCTCCACCAAAGAATCCGTCCTCTGGTCACTCGATCACGTGTGTACCTCCAAGAATGACGCCCCCAAGGGAGGAACGACACCAGAGCGCCGCCGTCATCCGATCTAGGGTTTCCCCCGGAGGTAGCAGAGAGTGGTCTTGAACTTCTCCATCGTCCCGGAGGTAGCAGAGAGTGGGCAATGCATACGGCCACTTTATTAATTATTCTTATAAGACCTTACAAAGCCATACAACAGCAAGACTAAAGCGACCGTCTAAGCAACAACTGTCGCTACACCTATCCAATTGATGAAGGGGCGCAGATAGTCTGGGCCTAATACCAAACAGACATCGCAGCCAAACATAAACATCTAAGACCTGAGGTCCCAACCAGGACGCCTGCCGGGTATGGGGCACCTACCAGTCCGGCGCACTCCTCAAGCAGGACGCCTGCCAGGAATGAGGCCGCCGCAGCCACCTGCCACCAATCCATCTTCAGAGCTGTACTGTTGCATGTATTGTGCCAGGTCTCTCTGCCATCGACGCCACCACGACGCCCGACAGCGTCGTCCTCCTGCGCGAGTCCATCCTCCCACAACGAACTCCGAATCTGCACTGCGCCACGCCGTCAAGATCCGTCGCCATCAGTGTGTAGGATGAATCACCGCTCCACCAAAGAATCCGTCCTCTGGTCACTCGATCACGTGTGTACCTCCAAGAATGACGCCCCCAAGGGAGGAACGACACCAGAGCGCCGCCGTCATCCGATCTAGGGTTTCCCCCGGAGGTAGCAGAGAGTGGTCTTGAACTTCTCCATCGTCCCGGAGGTAGCAGAGAGTGGGCAATGCATACGGCCACTTTATTAATTATTCTTATAAGACCTTACAAAGCCATACAACAGCAAGACTAAAGCGACCGTCTAAGCAACAACTGTCGCTACACCTATCCAATTGATGAAGGGGCGCAGATAGTCTGGGCCTAATACCAAACAGACATCGCAGCCAAACATAAACATCTAAGACCTGAGGTCCCAACCAGGACGCCTGCCGGGTATGGGGCACCTACCAGTCCGGCGCACTCCTCAAGCAGGACGCCTGCCAGGAATGAGGCCGCCGCAGCCACCTGCCACCAATCCATCTTCAGAGCTGTACTGTTGCATGTATTGTGCCAGGTCTCTCTGCCATCGACGCCACCCACGACGCCCGACAGCGTCGTCCTCCTGCGCGAGTCCATCCTCCCACAACGAACTCCGAATCTGCACTGCGCCACGCCGTCAAGATCCGTCGCCATCAGTGTGTAGGATGAATCACCGCTCCACCAAAGAATCCGTCCTCTGGTCACTCGATCACGTGTGTACCTCCAAGAATGACGCCCCCAAGGGAGGAACGACACCAGAGCGCCGCCGTCATCCGATCTAGGGTTTCCCCCGGAGGTAGCAGAGAGTGGTCTTGAACTTCTCCATCGTCCCGGAGGTAGCAGAGAGTGGGCAATGCATACGGCCACTTTCTTAATTATTCTTATAAGACCTTACAAAGCCATACAACAGCAAGACTAAAGCGACCGTCTAAGCAACAACTGTCGCTACACCTATCCAATTGATGAAGGGGCGCAGATAGTCTGGGCCTAATACCAAACAGACATCGCAGCCAAACATAAACATCTAAGACCTGAGGTCCCAACCAGGACGCCTGCCGGGTATGGGGCACCTACCAGTCCGGCGCACTCCTCAAGCAGGACGCCTGCCAGGAATGAGGCCGCCGCAGCCACCTGCCACCAATCCATCTTCAGAGCTGTACTGTTGCATGTATTGTGCCAGGTCTCTCTGCCATCGACGCCACCACGACGCCCGACAGCGTCGTCCTCCTGCGCGAGTCCATCCTCCCACAACGAACTCCGAATCTGCACTGCGCCACGCCGTCAAGATCCGTCGCCATCAGTGTGTAGGATGAATCACCGCTCCACCAAAGAATCCGTCCTCTGGTCACTCGATCACGTGTGTACCTCCAAGAATGACGCCCCCAAGGGAGGAACGACACCAGAGCGCCGCCGTCATCCGATCTAGGGTTTCCCCCGGAGGTAGCAGAGAGTGGTCTTGAACTTCTCCATCGTCCCGGAGGTAGCAGAGAGTGGGCAATGCATACGGCCACTTTATTAATTATTCTTATAAGACCTTACAAAGCCATACAACAGCAAGACTAAAGCGACCGTCTAAGCAACAACTGTCGCTACACCTATCCAATTGATGAAGGGGCGCAGATAGTCTGGGCCTAATACCAAACAGACATCGCAGCCAAACATAAACATCTAAGACCTGAGGTCCCAACCAGGACGCCTGCCGGGTATGGGGCACCTACCAGTCCGGCGCACTCCTCAAGCAGGACGCCTGCCAGGAATGAGGCCGCCGCAGCCACCTGCCACCAATCCATCTTCAGAGCTGTACTGTTGCATGTATTGTGCCAGGTCTCTCTGCCATCGACGCCACCACGACGCCCGACAGCGTCGTCCTCCTGCGCGAGTCCATCCTCCCACAACGAACTCCGAATCTGCACTGCGCCACGCCGTCAAGATCCGTCGCCATCAGTGTGTAGGATGAATCACCGCTCCACCAAAGAATCCGTCCTCTGGTCACTCGATCACGTGTGTACCTCCAAGAATGACGCCCCCAAGGGAGGAACGACACCAGAGCGCCGCCGTCATCCGATCTAGGGTTTCCCCCGGAGGTAGCAGAGAGTGGTCTTGAACTTCTCCACGGCGATGCCTTCAAGAAGGGAACGACGCAGATAGCGCCGCCACCGCCGGCCTTAGCAGACGCTGAAGGCAAGTTTTCACCCAGATCAGTTCGAAGGGATCCAACTCTCATGCACGGGCCGCCGTCACCACCAGGCAGAACCCTGGAGCACCGGCAGATCAGCGAGCCACTGGCACCACCGCATCCAGATCGCCGGCCACGCCGGGCCGCCGCCATCCCCCGCGCCGTCCGGGTCAGAGACGTAGCCGCCGACCGCGCACAGGGACCACCGCCGCCTGCACACGCCGGAGCGCCGCCGAGATCCCAGCGCCCACCACCGCTTGCCGAGGGCCGCCGTCACGCGCCCCGAGCGGACTCCCACGCACACCAGGGGAAACCGCGAGCGTGAGCCCAGCCGTCGCCCCCAAGCCCGCACCGGCGCGCCCCGCCTCCAGCGCGCCGCCAACAACCGCCGCGATCCGCCCGCGCCAGATCCAGCGAGCCGTGGGAGAAGAGACCCCGCCGCCGCCGACGCCGACCGGGCTTTGCCCGGCGGCGCGTCCCGGCGGCGGCGAGGAGGAGAGGTCGGGGGAGGGACGAGGACATAGCGGCGCTAGGGTTCCCCCCGGTCGCCGCGCAGGGACGACACGGGAGGAGTCGGACTGTATAGTACTCATGAAAAGAGTGAAACATTTTATACTGTTACTGCAGCTTTTGATGTCCAGGCATCCGTTGCCCTTGCTCATGGTATATGATTATCCTCTGGATACACCAATACTGTCCCTACGTCTTTGGTAGCATAATTTTTTGTTCCCCTCGTAATGCAATCCCGCCTGAATTTCACTGCATCCCTATTTATTTACTTATTTATGATTTGACACATAAACAAAGTTACAGTTCAGTTATAGCTACAGCTTTTGATGATGTTGAGATTTTGCCAACCAAACTGCTAAATCAATTCAAGAAATCCCTTCACCAGTTCTGGAGATTCTTTGAGCTGTCAGTTTCTTACTGGTTCTGATAAATGTGCTAAAGCTTAAATTCTAGCCATAACGGAATAATATTGTATTACGACAGTAAAGCGTTAACCCGTGCCCATGTTACTGAACTGTTGACCTTTTGCTAAACAAATTGGTGAAGCTGATTGATCTAACTCCATTTGTTATGGACCACAAGCATGCAGATGCGGCAGCGGTTCTTCTGTTTAATGTCTTAAGTTGGCAGGTTGAAGTTTGGTTACTGTAAGGACTATATGTTAGTGGCACCGTACATTCTGTTAGGTACTAACAAGCGGCTATAACTAAGGCCACACCATAATCTTCTTGTATTTAACCTGATTGGCCAGTGTCTAAACATTGTTCAACACCCTGTGAGTGTGATGCACTGTACTGTCAGTTAATTGTGAGGAGTCGATCTCATGGGATTTTTGGTCTACCAAATAAAGAAGATATGTCCCTTCACATACTTGTTGTTTCTTAACGTTACAGCCTATAAACCTTGGTCCTCTGGGCGGCTTATTTAACACTCTGATGTGGAATGGCTCTGCCCGCGTGCTCCTTTAGAATGTTTCAACTTGCAGCTATGTGTGCGGTACTTTTTTGGTGGCCTGTACATATCTACCACCCCCCCCCCCCCCCCCCCCTATGAGTACAGGTTTCAACTTTTGCACAGATCAAAAGCTTTGGAAAGAGCTTCAGTTGTTTGCCGGATGTCTCTTGTTTCATCCTGATGAGGCACACACATCGCCATCCAAAGCTAGATAATGGGAGTAACTTATCGTGCAAGCTTTGCAGTGTTTACCGACCGATCCTGTTGCTGTGACACGAACACCTTGCCTGATGGTGGCTTTGAAAGAGCTCCAGCTAACCTTCTCCGGTTCTTCTCCAACAGACGTTGAGGTGTAACCGTTCTAATCGCGATTTGCATGGCGAGAACTGTAGGTGTGCAACGAAAGTTGATGACAAGTTTCTGGTTAGGGGGTCACTGCCCACTGCCCCTGTGGTCTCAAAGTAACATATGCTTGGCGCTAAAGGGTCTGTGTGGAATCATTAGCACCGGGGCTCATGCTGCTCCGTCTGATGCAAAACGTATAATTTACCTTTATTTCATGCTCCCTAGCTGCTGCTGCACATCATGATCAAATTCAAACGGCCATGGCTCTGCCCTGTTCATCCCCAATGGAGGCAAATGAAACATTGCTTTCTCATCATCATCCATTCTGCCGATGCATATGTGTGCTCGAAACATGTGTGGTCTCCTGGCCTTTTCGTCCGGCGTGCTTGGCTCACCATCCGGCCGGACGTGCCTCCAACGTGACTCCAGGTCAGTACCTAGTTCACCTACCCCTGTTGCTTGCTGGCTCTTCCAAGTGTAAGTGTATGTGGTTACGACGTTCATGTTCAGGCACTAGCATCACTGATCTGGCTGAACGCATGGGTATAGCAAAGCAGTACTGCAACCCGGTGGTAGCTGTTGGCATGTCCTTGTATCGCACTATTGCTCTTTTCCAAAGATAACAGCAATTTTAATCTCTTCATTCTGTTACTGTGAGCTGGGTGGGGCATCTGAATAGCTGAATGACACTTGTCGGTCTGTTTTATGTTAATAAAGAGAATTGTGGTTACATGTCAAATCTCGCCTACGCTCATAAATTCCATGTGTCTCTTAAGATGCTTCTTTTCCAAAGCCTCTTTGGTCAGCATGAGATGGATTATAGTACTATTGTTACATGCTATAGCTATGCCAGTGATGAAGACTGAAAAGGCCCCCTCACCGACCGTTGGCAGACCCCTCGTTGGAGCCGCACTAGCAGAGAATTGAGTACACTGAGGCGTACGTGCATACATAGCCTTGTCTGCAAAGGACCACATGGCATAGCATCATGGTCTAATTTGAACAGTATTAGTAGCGATTGGACGTCCTTAATGAGACTTGGACAATTTGATTCTTCAGTGCTATAGTGTTGTGCTTTCATCTAGGATTTATAGTTTAGAGACCTCCGTCATTCAAAATGTGGTTTCCTGGCTGGGAGTCTTCAGAGGTTGCTATTCCGACAACGCCGGGTCTCTTGGAATCGTAGGGTTCAAAATACACACACACAAAATTATGGTATGGATTTATGTATAACAATAGGTGATCGGAAAACACATAAATTTCGTAGAGACCCAGATGTTCTTTTCTGCGAGAAAAATTGTAAATCATAAAAATCCTAATAAACATACTCAAAGCAAAAATAGTCCATTGTCAAACATGAAATTATGTTGTTGTTATGCTAGTTTTGCTTCGTGTGTAGGAACTAATGAGGTCTGAATGAAAAATGAAATTCAGGTGCTTTTCGTTTTTGAAACTAATACGAAATAAATTGTGTGTTCCTTTATCTCTATTTGTTTGAATGGATGGATGAATAGTCCCACAAAGGAAGAAAAAAAAACATTTCTCATGCTTCCTCGCATGAATCAACTAAGCTCATACTCCCTCCCTTTCTTTGTACTCCGCATATAAAATTTGTCTAAAGTCAAACTTTATAAAGTTTGATCAAATTTATATTTTAAAACATCAACATTTACAATATTTTAAAACATCAACATTTACAATACTAAAATTATACAGCATTAAAAATAATTTCATAATGGATCTAATGATATTGATTTGATATTGTGAATGTTGATATTTTTTTAGATAAACATAGTCAAACTTTACTATGTTTGACTTCAAACAAATCTTATATGGGAACTAAAAAAAAAAAGAAACAGATGGAGTGCACTACAAGATGTTTACCTATTGATGCTTAAATGCAGCAGGTTTGCTATTTTTCTTAGTCACTTGAAAAATTGTTATTCTTAGTCGGCCATGCTGCACATTACCAGACCACACTTACACATTTTTATTATGCAACTTAAGCTCTAAAATTGAGAAACTGGTCGATTGCACATTTGATACCTAAAGTTCTATATAATTTTCAAACACAACTCAGATAATCGTTAGACTATAAATATTCAAGATCATCGATTTAGGACTAACCATTTCTTGACCAACTACAAAATAGGCGCTCGTTTGCTACGAATAGTATAGTCGACCATCGAATTTCAATTACTATTTTCAAAAAAGGAGGATAAAATCCCTGGCCTCTGGATCACTATGATACACATCCATTTTTGTATGAATTTCATGGAAGGCAACGATGCCGAAATCATCAAGAAGAGGAGTACAAAGCATAGACAGCAAAACACCATTGAAGATATGAATAAGCACCTAGCACAATATTGACTTCTTTCACAACAACACCTTCGAAGAAGGGATAAATGTCCTCGCACAGCTGTTATCATGCCCGAATGAAGACGACCAGGACAAGGATTTTCATCTTGGTTACCATAGCTAACCACTCAAAGATAGCACATCGGTAAGGAGACAATACCGACACAAGTTTGTCGTTGCTGAGTCTGATGATTTAAGGTCAAAACAAGATTTTTCATCTCGAACATGAAGCGATATTACAATCACCATCTTGATGATGTTTTTCTTTTTGAAAGTCACCCCAACCAGTACTACAAGCCAGGCCAGAGTGGTGTTAGCACCGGTGGGATGATCAACACGGTCATCGGGAGGGGGGGGGGGGGGGGGGGGGAGGGAGGATGTGACAGAGCCAAAAAGGCCGCTGCCACTCCACATCTGCGTGAAAACAGACATATCGCACCCATCGCGTCTCTAACGTTATTGCCCGAGTATACTCCATGTGAACAGAAGCATATGCCGCCCTGCAAGATGCCCACGAGGATTTATGCTCCCCGTTTTTCAAATGTAACCCAGGACTTTTTTTATTCAAATGAATTTTGGAGGACTTAATTTATGTTCTTAGGATTTTTCTATCAGATTGTTCGATCGATGGGATTATTGTTCTTAGGAAATTTCCTAAGAATTGTTTTACACTACATTTTAGAGAAAAAACCATCAACTCAAATCTCATCTTACAATTTCTTTGTTTAGTTGTCATACACTCTTTAATCCAAATTTCCATAGTTTTTTTGCGGGAAAACTTCGAGTCTGGTCATCTTCAATCATGGCAGTTCAACAAACCAGAAATAATGAAAATTACATCGAGATCCGTGGACCACCTAGCTACGACTACAAACACTGAAGCGAGCCGAAGGTGCACCGTCGTCATCGCCCCTCCCTCGCCGGAGCCGGACAAAACTTATTGTAGTAGACAATCAGGAAGTCGCCGTGGTAAGGCCCCATAGGACCAGCGCACCGGAACAACAACAACCGTCGACGAGGAGTAGCGTAGATCGTAAGGATCCAACCTGAAGACACATGAACGTAGACGAACGACAAGCAAATCCACCAAAGACAGATCCGCCGGAGACACAACTCCACACGCCCACCGACAATACTAGACACATCACCGGGATGGGGGCTAGCCGAGGAGAACCTTACTTTATCTTAAGGGAGCCGCTGTCATCTCGTCTTCCGGAGCAGGATACAAACCCTAACAAATAAACACAAAGAAATATAAAAAACGGATCCCTCCCGCCGGCAAGGGCCGGGATCCACCGCGCCACCATGGCCCTAAGGCCACCAGAGACAAGGCGGACCGGCGCAACGCCGACGGGAGGCAGAGGAACCCTAACTTTTTTTTTCTGTGGAGGAGGCAGCTAAATTCCCATATAGTGTTCTAGTTACTTCAAATTTAATAGGACACGTCAATAAAATCCTATGTTTTGAAAAACTTGTGAATCAAAAAGACATTTTTGAAACATAAATATTATCTCTAAATGGAGAACGAGTCTCGTGACAAAAGAAAAAGAGAGCCATTCACGAGTGCAAGTACGATGTACTACAAGGTCGTAGGTAGGGCATTCGTATTCGTTCATGTTTTTCCTTCTACCGTCCTGTGTACCACCACCACACCGGTCGCTGACGCGCGCCGTATACCGTATCTATACAGCTGTGAGGCGGTGGCACACACTCCGTAGCAGCAGGTGTCGCCCGACGCGGCGGAGCGCCGAGCGTTGCCACTGGCCGTGGCGTGGGCCGTTGGTAGCATACGCCAAACTCTCGGATACGCCGTGGTGACCGGAGCCGGTCGGTGTCCACCGACAGCTTCTCCACCAGGGTCCGGTCACCGCCCTTTAACAAATCGGAAGCCGGAAAAGGCTTTCCTTTCTCACGTCTGCTTGGTTTCTTCTTTTGTGCGAGTGTGGAGAATATGTTCGTAATCAATCGGGACGGCAGACTTGCTCTTTACATGGGCGCCACGCATTATAATATGCACATGCAGTGGAGCACGGACAAGTAGGGTAACATGGAACATGGAGAAACGCCGCGTTGCCGAGCGCGGCGAAACCACCCGGCTGGACCCTAGGTAGTCCCATGTACCGTCGGCTTGCTCTGCTCCCACGGCCACGGGGCAATGGAGCCGTGGATGGCCTGGAGGTAGAAGAGGACCACCTTTGACATCCAACCGTTTAGAGCTTGGAGAGGAAATTCATGGTTAACCCCATGTATATTTCGCATGTACCCCTACTCTTCGTAGCTTTTGCACGGAGTAAATGTACTTGGTGGGCAACAGCAACGCACGTCGCAATGATCGGCGTTGTCAAACGCCGTACCTGGCCGTTAACGTGCACAAACGTGTCGTGTTCCATGAGGCGATGACTAAACAAGACCATATTAGGTCTACTTTGGGAATTGGGATGGTAAGTAGATCGTCGTAGGTGAATCTGCCGAGCACGTTATGGAACAGAATGTCTTTCCGACGGTTCATATAATATAAACATGCGTATTGCTTGAAAAGAGTATAGTACTCTGTAGTTGGCTAGACTCGTGTGCTCTAGACGCATACATATTTGATGCAGAATAAAGGGCCGGCGAACGCATAAAAGAGTGATGATCATTAAAGGAGAAGAGAAGCTAGGACCCACCTCAGTTCACAAATATCGTTGTTTCTTTACGGCGTCTCCAACGCTGGCCGAACAGTCCATTTTTATGTCTGGACGTGGTTCGCGGCCACGATGCGGAAGGGAGTCATTCAAAAATATTCATAAATTGAATGAATTTCATATATGTCACTCAAAATTCGCATGTATCCTCATATATCATTGGATTCCCTCTCTCAAATATGCCGCTGCAAATTTGCACCGTGTATAGATATGCCATTACCGTCAGTTGACTGTTAGTTGACCGTGTATAAGCTCTCACGTGATGTCAGTTTTTTTTCATTAAAGACCCTTCTACCCTTGGAGCCGTATGTCAGAAAAATGAAAAGAAAAAAAGGCAACGTTGCATCTACATCTCACACCACCACGGCCTACGTTGTATCTCATCCACGAAGCCACGGCCCCCATATCTTACGCAGCGCCGCAACCGCCACGGGAGCAGCCAGGTCGACGCCGTTGAAAATTTGATGCCAGATCGACGCCAACGGGAGCAACACAACAAGCAATAGAGACACCTCCAATAGTGACGTCTTTTTTATCTGCTAACATTATTTTACTTGTTTCGTACTTTTTTTGCGAGAAAAATATCTTCAATCATGGTAGCGACTGTCTACTACAACAACGTTTGCCCGGCTTCGGCGAGGGAGGGATGATGACAGCGGCGCGCCTTCGGCTCGCTTCAGTGCTTGTAGTCATCGCTAGGTGGTCTATGAATCTGGATGTAATTTTTATTATTTCTAGTGTTACTTGTTTCGTATTTACATGCTGAAATTAATTAAAAAAGTCAGTAGATCATTAGGCAAATGGTCAATAGATCATATTCAAGGGAAATTTGTCTTTTCAAGTGCCACTTCACAGTCAACTAGCCATAGTGGCATATCTGTGAGCGGTGCAAATTTTCAATGGCATATTTGTGGGAGGGAAATTTCCAATGGCATATGAGGGTACAGGCAAATTTTGAGTGGCATATATGGAATTCACCCTCACAAATTAATCTGGTTGGGAGAAGAGAGAGTAGAGTGGACCATGCATGTGGTGGGATATTATGATATGGTGTGCGGGTGGGAGGAGAGAGTGGAGATGTTGATACTTCCATTTTGCATCATGATTTCCTACTGTTATTTATTTTTGTTTGAAGTTATATTTCATATTATGATGCAATTGTAATGCCCTTTCTCTGTTAAAATGCAAGATAAATCAAAGGAGAGGGATTACTGGCACATGGAAATCTAGCATGAAAAAGCTACAAGAAAGATAACAATTCTCCGGAGCACAAAATAAAATAAAATTTTACGAAGATTTATTTTGAAATATATATAAAAAATACCGGAATAAAGAAGTAACGAGGAAGCCCAACATGGGCCCCACAAAGCCAGGGGCATGACTAACCCCCCGCCGCGCCACCCAGGCTTGTGGGCCCATAGAGCTCCTCTTCCGGCGTCCTTTGGTCATATACTCCCATTTACCCTAGAAACAAAAATCAAGAGAAGACTTCCTGAACCTGCCACCACCATCTCGAGGCGGAAACAGAGGCATAGCACTTTTGCTCTCTGGCGGAACGATTCTGCCGGGGAAACTTCCCTCCGGGAGGGGGAAATCAAAGCCATCGTCATCACCAATGCTCCTTTCATCATCATGAACATCTTCACCAGCACCATCTCATCTCAAAACCCTAGTTCATCTATTGTGTTCAATTTTTGTATCAAACCTCAGATTGGTACCTTGGGTTGCTAGTAGCGTTGATTACATATTGTAGTTGATGCTAGTTGGTTTACTTGGTGGAAGATCATTATGTTCAGATTGTTAATTACATATTTATACCCATTGAACATGTTCAATATGATGAGTTGTGAGTAGTTCTATTTGTTTCTATGGACATGGGAGAAGTCTTGTTATTAGTAATCATGTGAAGTTGATCACCATTCAATGTTTTGATATTATGTTGTGTTATTCTTCCTCTAGTGGTGTTATGTTAACGTTGACTACATGACACTTCACCGTTTTTGGGTCTAGGGAAAAGCATCGTGGAATTAGTTTGTGGATGATGGGTTGCGGGAGTGATAGAAACTTAAACCCCAGTTTATGAATTATTTCGCGAGGGTTGTTTTGGATCCAAATGTTTAATGTTATGGTTAGATTTATGTTAGTTACTTCTCTTGTATTTGCAAATACTTGATGTAGAGTATAATCATAAGTAGGTGTTTGTTCAAGTAAGAACAATAACTTAGCTTCGGTCCACCCACATAACACTTATCAAGGCAATTAACATGAAGTCAATGAATCATGGTGAAAATAATTGGGCGATATTCCCGTGTGTCCTCAAGAGCATTTTAATCACTATAAGAAGTATCTTCGGCTTGTCCTTACCGTAGTTAAGGATTAAGCCACTTGCTGCACCTTGCTACTTTTTTCACTTGTTACTTGTTACCAATTATCTTGGTATCAAACTATCTTACAACACTTGCAGAGAATATCTTGCTGAAAACGGCCTATCAATTTATTCTGCTCCTCGTTGGGTTCGACACTCTTATTTATCAAAAGGACTACAATTGATCCCTATACTTGTAGGTCATCAGATGACTTACGGTTATTAATTCATGCATGTTCCTACTCCAAAACCTTCCATTTTTTAACATGGTTTTCCAAAATACAGGTTTCACAATTAGATTCTGCCACAGATTCTTTCAAAGATCCAAAAGGACAGTAAATTATGAAACTATTGTCCGAGATAATTTTACATGTATGATTTTCAAGAATCCAATCTAAATGTTCTTTGTAGATACTAATAAATTCATATGTGCAATGCACATTGATATTAGGCAATTTATTAACTGCAAGCGGATATTAGGTATGATCATTGTTCAAGAATTCATTCTATTAATCAGTTACTTGGCCAGTTAATCGCTACTCGTAAGGTGGCTGACTCAAATAACACATATTCTTCGTGCTAACTTGCCAGACAGATCAATTCGCGTGTTAGACCAATTTACTGGCATATCAGATTGATTAATAGCTATTGGACCGTTAACTAGTGGCCAAAAAGCTCGAAATTTTGGCCCATAACCCCTCCCACTCCTCAATAGCTAGGGTTCGACCCTCCTCCAGCCCCTCCTGCCGCTCACATCCCCTCCCAACCTGGCTGGTGGTTGGCCCTCACCGGCGCCAGCCAACGCTAATAGAGGCAAAGGTGTCCCGTCTTTCGATGAGATGGTGGCTATCGTTTGGTGGAAGTCGACTTTGATGATCCGACTACGAACGTACGAGGACGTCGCGCCTTAGCAATCACTAAACCAACTCCGAGAGGTTATTGACCACGTCGGAGCACGATCAACCTGGCCACTAAGGTCTCTTTCCCGCAAGCAAATGAAGAACAAGCAAGAAACTGAAATTGCAATCTGGATATTGCGAATATAAGAGGAAAGCTTTATTAATGAAGGTGGGGTTTTGTGACGTCTTGGTCTGGTCGTTGAACATAAACGAAGTACACGAAGTTGCAGCTATGGAAAACTTTTAATCTAAACAAAACCCAAAGTCTAAACGACGCCCTAAGGGCTGTATATATGGAGGAGTAGGGGGGAATTTCGTGACCCCTTGTAGGAGGGGTCCGAAAGCAACCCTAACTTTGTTTCCCCACACATACGGACTCTAAAAACAGCCTATACTTATGTACTTCAAAATTACATGGGTCTGGCCCAATAATAAGGTGACGCAGCACCTATAATAGCCTCTAGACGAAATTTGTGAAGTGGCATCGCGTATATTTCGTCCAAGCCTTCATGCACTCATTACGGTGGCTTCAAAGTCCTGAAATCATCACTTGAAACTCCGTTCTTGTTTCCCTTGCGCATGCCATCATCTCCATGCTTGTTCTTGCTCCAATGTTCATCCTTCTTCAAGCTAGGCCCTTCATTTGTAAGCAAAACAAATGTATCCAATTTAGGCAACATCATATTCTCATGAAGATTAGAATCATTACCAAGAAACGAAAATACTTGGTAATTTAATTGGCGTGCGCGAGCTCTAGTAATTGGTCCAGTATGTATAGTGGCAGGGGCTGTGGGTGTAACAATGGTATTGATGTCCTCATCATCCTCCCCTTCTTGAAATGAAGTCGTCCTCGACAGAAGCTCATCTTCCACACTCAAATAAGGCTTCAAATCTGCAATGTTAAATGTGGGACTAACCCCAAAATATGTAGGCAGCTCAAGTTTATATGCATTATCATTTATTTTCTCTAACACCTTAAAACGACCATCATCACATGGCATTAGCTTTGATTTGATTTGCGCAAATCGGGAAATCTATCCTTACGCAAATGTAACCAAACAAGATCTCCAGGTGCAAAAACAATATGTTTTCTACCCATATCTCCAGCAAGTTTATATTTAACATTATACGCTCAATGTTTTCCTTAGTTAACTCATGTATTTTTAAGATCAATTTAGCACGTTGTTTAGCATCAAAATTAACCTTCTCCGAAGATGGAAGAGGCAACAAATCAATAGGTGCATGAGTGTGACGCCCCCGATTTGACCGTACACTAATCATGCACGCAAATGTGCACGATCAAGATCAGGGACTCATGGGAAGATATCACAACACAACTCTAAAACATAAATAAGGCATACAAGCATCATAATACAAGCCAGGGGCCTCGAGGGCTCGAATACAGGTGCTCGATCATAGACGAGTCAGCGGAAGCAACAATATCTGAGTACAGACATAAGTTAAACAAGTTTGCCTTAAGAAGGCTAGCACAAACTGGGATACAGATCGAACGAGGCGCAGGCCTCCTGCCTGGGATCCTCCTAACTACTCCTGGTCGTCGTCAGCGGGCTGCATGTAGTAGTAGGCACCTCCAGTGTCGTAGGAGTCGTCGTCGACGGTGGCGTCTGGCTCCTGGACTCCAGCATCTGGTTGCGACAACCAGGTAGAAAGGAAAGGGGAAAAGAGGGAGAGAAGCAACCGTGAGTACTCATCCAAAGTACTCGCAAGCTAGGAGCTACACTACATATGCATGGGTATATGTGTAAAGGGCCATATCAGTGGACTGAACTGCAGAATGCCAGAATAAGAGGGGGATAGCTAGTCCTGTCGAGGACTACGCTTCTGGCCATCTCCATCTTGCAGCATGTAGAAGAGAGTAGATTGAAGTCCTCCAAGTAGCATCGCATAGCATAATCCTACCCGGCGATCCCCTCCTCGTCGCCTTGTTAGTGAGCGATCACCGGGTTGTATCTGGCACTTGGAAGGGTGTATTTTATTAAGTATCCGGTTCTAGTTGTCATAAGGTCAAGGTACAACACCGGGTCGTCCTTTTACCGAGGGACACGGCTATTCGAATAGATAAACTTCCCTGCAGGGGTGCACCACATAACCCAACACGCTCGATCCCATTTGGCCGGACACACTTTTTTGGGTCATGCCCGGCCTCGGAAGATCAACACGTCGCAGCCCCACCTAGGCACAACAGAGAGGTCAGCACACTGGTCTAAATCCTATGGCACAGGGGTCTGGGCCCATCGCCCATTGCACACCTGCACATTGCGAACGCGGCCGGAAGCAGACCTAGCCTAGTGGCGTTCCAGTCCAATCCGGCGCGCGCCACTCAGTCGCTGACGTCACGAAGGCTTCGGCTGATACCACGACGTCGAGTGCCCATAACTGTTCCCGCGTAGTTGGTTAGTGCGTATAGACCAAATGGCCAGACTCAGATCAAATACCAAGATCTCGTTAAGCGTGTTAAGTATCCGCGAACGCCGACCAGGGCCAGGCCCACCTCTCTCCTAGGTGGTCTCAACCTGCCCTGTCGCTCCGCCACAAAGTAACAGTCGGGGGCCGTCAGGAACCCAGGCCCACCTCTACCGGGATGGAGCCACCTGTCCTTTCAGCCCCCTCATCAGTATCACTTGCGGGTACTCAACGAGCCGACCCGACTTTAGTCACCACATGTGTCATGTATAAAGTATAAAGTATATACCCGTGATCACCTCCGGCAGTGATCACGACCCAGTAGTATAGAATGGCAGACGAACAAGAGTGTAGGGCCACTGATGGAACACTAGCATCCTATACTAAGCAGTAGGATAGCAGGTAAGGGTAACAACTGTAGCAACAATGACAGGCTATGCAACAGAATAGGATTAACCGAAAGCAGTAACATGCTACACTACTCTAATGCAAGCAGTATAGAGAAGAATAGGTGATATCTGGTGATCAAGGGGGGGGGGGCTTGCCTGGTTGCTTTGGCAAGTAGGAGGGGTCGTCAACTCCGTAGTCGAACTGGGCAGCAGCAGCGTCGGTCTCGTAGTCTACCGGAGAGAAGGGGGGGGGAAGAAACAGTAAATACAATGCAAACATAAGCATGACGATGCGTGACATGACAATGAGCGGTGCTAGGTGTGCCCTAACGCGGCAGTAGGTGGTACCGGCGAAGGGGGGAACATCCTGGAAAGTATTCCCGATGTTTCGCATTTTCGGACAGATGAAACGGAGGGGGAAAGTTGCGAGTTTGATATGTTAGGGATGTGTGGCAGACGAATGGGCTGCGTATCCGGATTCGTCTCGTCGTTCTGAGCAACTTTCATGTAGAAAGTATTTTCATCCGAGATACGGATTATTTTATATGATTTTCTAAAGATTTAATCATTTTAAGATTTATTTAATCATTTTAAGTCAACATTATCCAGAATAGTAAAAGATGATGTCAGCATGACATCATGCTGACATCAGCAGTCAACTGTGCAGTTGACTGGGTCAACTACGTGTGGGTCCCGCATGTCATACACTACTTAGTTTAATTAGGGTTTACCTAATTAATTACTGTTTAATTAAATTAACTAATTAATTTGATTAATTTAAACAGGGTTAATTAACTTAATTAATTTAGTTAATTAATTAATAAATTAAATTTATTTTTATTATTTGTTTTATTTATAATAATTTTTTATTCCTTTTTTTATTTTTCGTTCTGTGGGCTGGGCCCATATGTCATAGGCCCATAGGGGCCTATCGGGTTCGGGCGCTCGGGTGCGGGTGTCACCCGAGCGGGCGCCGTTGCGGGCGAGGCACCCATCGGGGCGGACCCGAAGCAACGGGGCGGGCGCTCTCCGGCGGGCGGCGACAAGTGCGGCCAACCGGGCGGTGGCCGCGGCGGACAGGGCGCAGGAGGTCGCGGGCGAGCGCGGGGAGCGGCAGCAGCGGCGAGCGGGGGGAGGCGGACAGGGGCAGCGGCAGCGGGCGCGCTCACGGTGACGAACGACGGCGGCAGAGAGCATGCGGGGGGGAGGCGTGGCCCCAGGCGGTGCGGTGAGCGGCGGGGCCGGGCGCGGTCGGAAGCAAGGTAGCAGGAGGGGAAGGGCGCATAGCCCAGGCGCGACGCGGGGAAGGAGGCCGCTGCCCCCGGGGTGGCAGCGGGGCGCTGGGCGCGCGAGCGCGCGCGCATCGACGGGGGCAGGCACGACCAGGAGCTGGGGCGCGGCGCGCGGGTGCCGTGTGCGTGCGGACGGTGCGTGCACGGGACGAGGGAGCCGCGGGGGGAGAGGGCGCGGCCACGGCGGAGCGTGCGCAACACGGCCGAGAGAGGAGGGAGGGGGTCCTCACGGTGGCCGTAGGGGAGTGGCAGTGGGGCGCGAGGTGGTCGTTGGGGACGACGGCGTCGAGGGAAAGCAGGCCGGCGGGGGAGCGCTCCGGGCGGGGTCCAGGCGGGGGGGGGGGGGCGACGGAACCGGCGGTGGCGTCGGTGAAGGGCGACGGGCGGCGGCCTCCTCCTCGATCCCGATCCAATCGGGGGGAGAGGGGGGGATATTTTCGGGGGAGTGGGGGTGTCGGTGGTGAGTGGGGGGGGGGGAGAGTCGGTGGATAAGCAGGGGGCAGGGTGGGCCGGCGGGTGGCCTGGTTGCTTGGCCCAGTTGGGCCTGTGGTCAGCTGGGCCGAAGCCCGGGGGGGGGGGTTCTCTTCCTTTTTTTTGGTCTTTTGTTTTTCTCTTTTGTATTTTCTTTTCTGTTTTAAATCATTTTAAATTATCTAGGCATTTTATAAAATGTGTTTATTACACCATATTTACTTATGCAGAATATGGCACCTCCCGAACATTTTTGTTGTAAATTTTGAAAAACTTTTATTGTTGACATTAATTTGAATTTGAATTTTGAAACGGTTTGACCTAACGGCAGATTAGCAACAGTAACTGTGGTGACGTGGCACCATTAGCGTGGGATTACTGTAGCTTGATTATTCGGGCGTTACAATGAGGTAGGAAACCATACACAATTTCAAAAGGGCACATCTTAGTAGTAGAATGCAACAAACGATTATAAGCAAATTAAATATGAGGCAAGCATTATTCCCACATTTTCTTATTATTCTTCAAAACAGCCCTAAGCATAGTAGACAATTTTCTATTGACTACTTCAGTTTGTCCATCAGTTTGGGGGTGACAAGTAGTACTAAAAAGCAGTTTAGTCCCCAACTTAGCCCATAAACATCTCCAAAAGTGGCTAAGAAATTTAGTATCATGATCTGAAACAATAGTATTTGGCACACCATGCAAGCGAATAATTTCACGAAAGAACAAATCAGCAACATTAACAACATCATCGCTTTTATGACATGGTATAAAGTGTGCCATTTTCGAGAACCTATCCACGACAACAAATATGCTATCCCTCCCCTTTTTTGTTCGAGGTAAACCTAAAACAAAGTCCATAGATATGTCCTCCCAAGGAACACTAGGTACAGGCAAAGGCATATATAAACCATGAGGATTGAGTCGTGACTTAGCTTTTTGACATGTAGTGCAGCGAGCAACAAAATGCTCAACATCCCGTCTCATCTTTGGCCAAAAGAAATGTGCAACAAGTATATCCTCCGTCTTCTTCACACCAAAGTGTCTCATTAATCTTCCTCCATGCGCCTCCTGCAACAACAAAAGACGAACGGAGCTACCTGGAATGCATAGCTTGTTAGCACAAAACACAAATCCATCGTTAACGACGAACTTATTCCATGTTCTCCCTTCTTTACAATTCTGCAATACATCTTTAAATTTAGCATCATGCACGTATTGATCTTTGATGGTCTCCAAACCAAATATTTAAGTCAACTTGTGAAAGCATAGTATAACGACGAGACAATGCATCAGCAATAACATTTTATTTACCCTTCTTGTGTTTAATGACATAAGGAAAAGTCTCTATGAATTCAACCCATTTAGCATGTCTACGATTCAGTTTGGCTTGACTTTTAATATGTTTCAAAGATTCATGATCAGAGTGTATAACAAATTCCTTAGGCCAAAAATAATGTTGCCATGTTTCTAAAGTCCGAACAAGAGCATATAATTCTTTATCATAAGTAGAATAGTTCAGACTAGGCCCACTCAATTTTTTAGAAACGTATGCAACAGGTTTGCCATCTTGTAATAACACACCTCCTAATCCAATTCCACTAGCAGCACGTTCAAGCTCAAAAGTCTTATTAAAATCAGGAAGTTGGAGTAAAGGAGCATGTGTCAACTTATCTTTCAATACCGTGAAGGCTTCTTCCTGTGCGGTACCCTAAACAAAAGGCACATCCTTCTTTGTAAGCTCATTGAGAGGTGCAGCAATGGTGCTGAAATCTCTCACAAAACGCCTATAGAATCCAGCGAGGCCAAGAAAACTCCTCACTTGTGTGACCGTTTTGGGTTGCGGCCAACTCTCAATAGCTTCAATCTTGGATTTATCAACTTCAATTCCCTGTGGAGTAACAACATAGCCAAGAAAAGATACTCGGTCGGTGCAAAAGGTGCACTTCCCAAGGTTACCAAACAAATGTGCATCACGCAGAGCAATAAAAATAGCACGTAAATGTTCCATATGTTCCTCCAAAGATCTGCTATAAATCAGTATATCATCAAAATAGACTACCACAAATCATCCAATGAAAGCACATAAAACTTCGTTCATTAATCTCATAAAAGTACTAGGTGCATTAGTTAACCCAAAAGGCATGACTAACCACTCATATAATCCAAACTTAGTTTTAAATGTCGTTTTCCATACATATCCCAATTTCATACGAATCTGATGGTATCCACTACGCAAATCAACTTTAGAGAATATTGTAGAGCCACTCAGTTCATCAAGCATATCATCTAGCCTAGGAATAGGATGACGATAACAAATAGTAATATTATTAATGCCTCTACAATCAACACATATACGCGAAGTACCATCCTTTTTTGGCACTAGTATAATAGGAACAGCACAAGGACTAAGAGATTCACGTATATAACCTTTGTCGAGCAGCTCCTATACTTGACGCATAATCTCCTTCGTCTTCTCTGGATTACTACGGTATGGTGCACGATTGGGTAGTGATGCACCGGGAATTAAGCCAATCTGATGCTCAATCCCTCGAATAGGTGGTAATCCCGGTGGCACGTCTTGTGGAAAGACGTCAGCAAACTCCTGCAAAATGTTAGTGACAGTAGGAGGCATAGAGGAAGGCACGTCCTCGAATGGAAATAATGCCTCTTTGCACACAAAAGCATAGCAAATAGATTTGCTGCAATCTAGATCATCAATATCAGATTTGGTGGCAGGTAAACATCCACTTTTCAATTTAATTTCAGAAGCAACACCAGATGGTTTATTATTAGGTTTCAGTTGTTGCTCAAATTCTTTTGCCACTATCTGATTTTCACTCTTATTTTGCTCCTGTTTTGCTTTACTAGCTCGATTAATATCATCTTTCAAAATGGAATCAGGAGTCATAGGAAGCAAAGTAATATGTTTATCCTTATGAACAAGAGTATAGTGATTGTTTCTACCATGGTGTATAGAATTTTTATTGAATTTCCATGGTCTACCAAGTAATAAGGAACATGCTTGCATGGGTACCACATCACAATCAACAAAATCAGCATATGTAGCGATACTAAAATGCACACGAACAGTACGTGTTACCTTAACCTTGTCGCTGTTGTTGAACCATTGGATGTAGTAAGGATGCGGATGTGGTCTTGTGGTGAGAGAGAGCTTCTCCATCATCTCCATGCTAGCCAAGTTGTTGTAGCTCCCTCCATCTATGATGACACGAACAGAACGTTCCTTCACAAGTCCCTTTGTATGGAACAAATTATGCCTCTAATTTTGCTCAGCTTGTGTGACCTGCACACTCAAAACACGTTGAGCAACTAAACTTTCGTACCTGTCAGCATCTTCAGCAGTGATGTATTGCGTCTCATGATCAGAATCATCTCCACCGTGCTCTTCACTTGTAATAAGAGCCAAAGTCTCCTCATCATAGTCACTAGCAGACTCATACCCACCATCCTCAGTAGCAATCATCACACACTTAGATGGGCATTCTCTCGCATAATGACCTCCACCCTTGCAACGATGACAAATAATATCATGTGTTTGCCCTGTTGATGCCATGGATGAAGAAGAGCTCTGTGCGGAACCGGAAGGTGTACTCCTGGCAGATGGTGGTGGTGGTGCATGTTTTCTTGTATCTTGGTTGGAATTGGCGGCTGAAGTTAGTGGTGCTACAGTAGGACGTGTGGGAGTAGAGGATGTACGTGGTGTCCATGATGAAGATCGACCTACAGAAAATTTAGTTCATGCCAATGCATGTCGATCCTGCACTTCACGTTCAGCTTTACAAGCAAGATGGAATAAACGAGTGATATTATTATACTCCTTATACTCTAGAATGGTCCGAATCTCTTTATTTAATCCACCCATAAAACGTGCAAGCATAGCTTCATTATCCTCAACAATACCACATCTAATCATGCCAGTTTGTAATTCTTGATAATACTCCTCTACAGAATTTTTTCCTTGTCTCAAACGCTGCAGTTTTTGAAGTAACTCACGTTGATAATATGGTGGAACCCAATGCGTACGCATAGCAGTTTTCAAAGCAGCCCAAGTAGTAGGGATATTATCATGATATAATCTACAATGTTCAGACCACCAAACAGAAGCAAAACTAGTGAATTCACAAACAGCAGCAACAACACGTCTATCCTCAGGATACTGTAAGCATGTGAAACGTTGTTCAGTTTCTAACTCCCAAGTAAGATATACATCAGGAATGTATCTACCCTCAAACGGTGGGATATTCAATTTTAGTTTAGGAATATGATCATAATCTCGTACCTGAGGTGGTGCTGGAGCCCTACCATTGTGATTATATGCATGAGGTTGACTTGGTGGTGGTGGTGCTGGTGGTTGCACGTAGTTCTGATTTTGATCAACCTCATCCTCGTAATAGTCCTCCACCTCTGCAGTAGTAGCAGGAGCTACAGAAGCATCAACAGCAGTAGCAGCGTCACCAGAATTTTGTCCTGGCTCAAGAGGACACGGCCCGCTCGGCGGAGGGCTGTTTCACGATGTGGAGGTGTTTGTTGTTGTTGTTGTTGTTGTTGTTGTTGTTGTTGTTGTTGTTGTTGTTGTTGTTGTTGTTGTTGTTGTTGTTGTTGTTGTTGTAATGGTGTAGCAGATGCAGGTGGTGGTTGTGGAAGACACGCGAGTACTTCATCGAACTTGGCATCCAACTTGGTGTCAATTGTCTTCTCAACGTCATCAATCCTCTCCAGCGCCTTTCCAAAGCTAGCCATGACGTCTTCCACCTGTTGACTCAACATTTGCTGAAATTTATCATGAAGCTCCTTCTTCGTCATGTTCTCCCAGTCAATCTCATCGGCTTGTGGTCCTGCCATGGTTCGCAGCAAGAGAAACACACAAGAATATGATCCTATAGACTACTAGAAAGTGGCAGTGTGTCACAAATCCGCCAAGCAAATCTCAAATTCTTACCAGTTCTTACCCAGAAGCAGTGGTGATCGGCAACCGTTGTAGTCAAAACTCACAAGGCTTGGATAGAGCGATTACCAGGGCGAGTCAAATGCACGACGTAGATGTATGTGGAGCTGGGAAGGCTTATAATATGGTAGCAAAAAGGGTCAGCAATAATCAGTTCAGAGATGCAAAGTTGAATAAACGCTTAACGACGGTACTGTGCTGGTCCTAGGCTAGACCGCGCTAGAGACACGAGCCTAGAACACTAACAAAATCACGACGCGACACGTAAACAAGGGAGGAGCACACTGAAAAAAAATCCTTTTTTTTCACTTTTTTCTTTTTTTTCTCTTTTTTCTCTTTTTTTTGCTCTGCAACAAATTTTATTTGAAAAAAAATCTACAAATGGTCTAAAAACTGCCTAGCCAGAATTTTCTAGACTTAGTTGTTTTTTGAAACTGGAACTTTTTTTCTACTGCGGGTAGCACTAAAGTTGGGGAGTCCGACTTGGTCACGACTCGGAGTATGGCATGATTTGGAAATCGAAAACAAAGGAACAAATACTGGACTCGGACTAGGACTGGTGGCGGAGATGAATCTGGTGGAAACTCGGACTGGTGGCGGCTATATGTAGGGAGGTGGAACATGAACTGGTGGCGAATCTGTGATGGAGGTGGACTCGGATTATCGTGATGGCGGTGAATATGTGGTATATGGCAGTGGTGATGAGGATGGTGGTATATGGGAGCGTGATGACGATGGTGGTATATGGCAGCGATGACGACGATGGTGGTATATGGCAGCGGTGATGACGATGGTGCAGTAGCGGCGTGAAAACTTGTGAACAGAACTCGAAACTCTAAAGGACTAGACACTAAGACCAGCAACTAGACACGACGATGCAACCGCAAATTCAACAATGCAAAACCCTAAAAAGATTATGCAAAGGCTTAGATTGGTTCAGATATGATGAACTAACCCTAATTTTTTTGGCTTTTTTGTGAACTGTAGGTATGAAGAATAGACTCGATCTAAACTACGCAAAACTGTAAAATCTCACTGAGCAACCTGGAAATCTGATACCACTTGATAGAGGCAAACGTGTCTCGTCTTTCGATGAGATGGTGGCTATCGTTTGGTGGAAGTCGACTTAGACGATCCGACTACGAATGTACGAGGACGTCGCACCTTAGCAATTGCTAACCCAACTCTGAGAGGTTATTGACCACGCCGGAGCACGATCAACCTGACCACGTAGGTCTATTTTCTGCAAGCAAACGAAGAACAAGCAAGAAACTAAAATTGCAATCTGGATGTTGCGAATATAAGAGGAAAGCTTTATTAATGAAGGTGGGGTTCTGTGACGTCTTGGTCTGGTCGTTGAACACAAACGAAGTACGCGAAGTTGCAGCTATGCGAACTTTTAATCTAAACAAAACCCAAAGTCTAAACGACGCCTAAGGGCTGTATATATGGAGGAGTAGGGGGAATGTCGTGACCCCTTGTAGGAGGGGTCCGAAACCAGCCCTAACTTTGTTTCCCCACACATATGGACTCTAAAAACAGCCTATACTTATGTATTTTGAAATTACATGGGCCTGGCCCAATAATAAGGTGACTCAACACCTATAATAGCCTCTGGACGAAATTTGTGAAGTGGTATCGCATATATTTCGTACAAGCCTTCATGCACTCATTACGGTGGCTTCAAAGTCCTGAAATCATCACTTGAAACTCCGTTCTTGTTTCCCATGCGCATGCCATCATCTCCATGCTTGTTCTTGCTCCAATGTTCATCCTTCTCCAAGCTAGGCCCTTCATTTGTAAGCAAAACAAATGTATCCAGTTTAGGCAGCATCATATTCTCATGAACATTAGAATCATTACCAAAAAACGAAAGTACCTGGTAAATTAATTGGCGTGCACGAGCTCTAGTAATTGGTCCAGTATGTATAGTAGCAGGGGTTGTGGGTGTAACAATGGTATTGATGTCCTCATCAAACGCGCTACACCTCTAAGCTCCAGTTGCTCCACAGCTCCGATCACCTTCCTAAACCTCATCCACGCCCGTAGGCTACTTCTCATCCTCTCCTGTGGGTTAATCCCCATCATCGACTGCTCCCCACCCCTTGCTCCATGGCATCACGAGCAAGCAACGTACTATTGTCTTCTCTATCAGTGGAGAATCCAACACTTATAGATTAGTAGATTAGTGAATGGAACTATTGGTTTGGGTTTATTTGTAGCATATTGTGTGGTTGTATGTCAAAAAGTATGTGGACATGTTTAAATGTGTACTTGATGATTTCAAAATTTGAGATTTTGAAGGTTTGGATGCATAGGATTATCAATTTTGCTTCTTTTATATGTTTTTATATGCCTGCATTTGAATATTTTGGTATATTACATAAATAGGAGCATGGAAGTATGGTAATAGTACATATAAAAATTAGATATATATGTTGGCAGGTTCTTATTTAACCTACTGATTAATAGACGACCGATTAATCCAGTTAATAGGCTGATTCACTGATTAAGTGCTACTCCGAAGCCGTCCGAGCAGCGACGAGTTACCGATTTCCCGAACATCGGGTATGATATTATTTGCGTGTTAATTATGTAATTAGTGTTGTAATTTGTATTTGGTATGATATTAACTGCATGCTAAACGTGTCGAGTGCTCGCCATTGGAGCAGCCTAAGTTGTTAGATTGACCTGGATTGATGGCCGAGATTTGTTGGATCTCCTCCTTTGGTTCTTTTTATACTGGTATAGGTATAGATGTTTTAGGATATATTTGATATTGGTAGTCAAAACTTCACAAGTCCATTATGATATAGGAAACAATTTTGTGTACGTGCTTTGTTCTTCTGGAACCGAGGATACAATTGATCATCTTATCTTCCATTGGTCCTTCGGTGTGACTTGTTGGGCAAAAGTTGGTGTACAGTGGAACACCAATCTCATGGGAACTGAGGCCATTCAATCTGCCAAATATTACCGAGAAAAGTCTTATAGGTGTCCTCAAATGAATGGCGAGCAAGGCTAGATAACCGTCACTGCTCTTTTGGAGAAGTAGCAGTGGTGGGTAGCAGGGTGTGTCAGCCACAGTAGTCGACACAGCAGTGGCGGGCGGATATATATACCCGCCGCACATAAACTCTTATATATTTGCCTGCGTGATGAAAGCTAACCGTGGTGGGCTCGTAGTGTGCGCCTGCCACTAGTATATAAGGCAATAGTGGTGGGCCAATCGTATACCTGCCACAGATAAATGTTTGTAGCCTGCGCAAAAAACAAATTCAAAATATCGAGTAGTAGCTGTGGAGGGCGCTATTAGATGTCCGCCACACATAAGTTAAGTCCAAAAATTCCTATGGAAATCATATTTACTAAACATGGAGTAGTCTCAAATTTGAAGGGGGTCCAAAAAATCCTCAAAATGGAAACCAACTCAAAAAAGGGCTCTGCCGAAGAGGGTTCTGCCATTTTTAGTTGTCGGAAGGTCAATTAATGCCTCGACTATAGAAAACCAACTCAAAAGTGCTCAAATTTGAGCATGGGGGTTAGTATTGTGTGTACTAATCATATAAAGATTTGAATTTAAAATGATTTAATAATTTTATTTGCGTGTGTAATGCGGCAATTTTCATTCTAAACCCAAACACTTTGTGGGAGAGTGTCCTATTTGTACACGATGTGCATCAAGTTTTTGCCGTAACGATATCAAATCTTTTACCACACCCTACATTTGTCCAATGAATTTAGCATGCAAAGTTTCGATCCCTTTCAAAGCATGTTTGCCCGCTATTTCGTACCAAATAGGGTTGTCCTGCCATTGTTAGTTGTCAGAAAGTCAATTAATGCATCAAAAATAGAAAACCAACTCAAAAAGTGCTCAAATTTGAGCATGGGGCTTTGGATGGTGTGTACTAATCATAGAAATTTTTTGAATTTAAAATGATTTAAAAAAATGCATTTGTGTGTGTAAGGCAGTGATTTTCGTTTAAAACCCTCACACTATGTGGGAGAGTGTCCGTTTTGTACATGATGTGCATCAGGTTTTTGCCGTAGTGATCTCAAATTTTTACCGCACCCTACATGTGTCCAGTGAAGATAGCATGCAAAGTTCATCCCTTTCGGAGCTTGTTTGTCCGCTATTTCGTACCGAATAGGGTCGTCGTCCTGCCATTTTTAGTTGCTGGAAAGTCAATTAATGCCTAAAAGATTCAACTCAAAAAGTGCTCAAATTTGAGCATGGGGCTTTGGACGGTGTGTACTAATTGTATAAAAACTTGAATTTAAAATTATTTTTAAAAATGTCTTAGATTTAGTTGTGGCGGGTCAACAACGTTGCCCGCCACTCCAAAGTAGCAGTGGCGGGCTTCCTGGCGCGCCCGACGCAACGGTCTAATGTTATCCACACACGCGCAATACCAATCGGCTGTATCCTCACTTCATTCACTCACTCTCGCTCCCCCATCTCTCTCTCATCGCCCTCGTCACCTTGTCCTCGCCGTTCGCATCCGCCATCGAACTCGCCCTCCCCGTCAGCCTCGCCATCCGCCTCGGTAAGCCGTCACCATCCCCGCCTCTCATTCCGCCATCCCCGTGGCTCTCGACGTCCGCGGCAGCCACCCACACCCACGACCACCGCTACCCACACATGGGCCGCCACCCACACCCACGTCTGCGGTCCCCACCCACGACCGCCACCCACATTTGTGATTGGTAGCTAGGGTTAGGTAAGTAGCTAGGGTTAGGGTTGAAATGTTAATATCTTTGATCTTGAGCTTGAGTAGGGTAGTAGATTTAATTTGCTTGAGTAGTTAAAGTAGCTAGGGTTAGGACAGCAGATTTAATTTTTGAATGATCTGTTAAGTTGTGAAATTTAGAATTTGCTTATAGAATTTGTTTTAGTTGTGCTTGTGATTACAAGTTTGTTGAAATTTATAATTTGCTTATAGAATGTACATGCACTTGGCTTCAAGTTTTTCAGGGCCATATACTAAGTGCCAATGTTTTGGCGAAACGTTGATTGGTTTCTATTTCAACAAATTACTGGCACTTAATATGTCCAATATTAAGCAAAGGTCATGCCAAAATTTATATAACTTCATGTTTAAGATTTCATTTAGTTTGTGATTCATATTGTGTTGTACATGTCTTCAATTTTTTTACCGGGATTCATAGTAAGAGCTAATGTTTTGGCAATACGTTGATTGAATTTTGTTTCGCCAAAATTCTAGCACTTATATGTCCATTATTAAGCATAGGTTATGCCAAAATTTTACGCACATTTTAAAATTTATATATGTGCATGTTCCAAGGCACTTTTTTGTTGCAAATGACGAACAACGGCAGGTACCATGTTGTTTCACGGAGGCCTTGGGGCAAGTGGGCGCCCAGATTCAACACCCCAACATGGGCAAGAAGCAATTGATCAACACGTTTGACATAGCCGAGGAGGCGGTACACACATATGATGTCATGGAACTGGTGTACGAGGGCCAAGGGTGATACGTCTCCAATGTATCTATAATTTATGAAGTATTCATGCTATTATATTATCTGTTTTGGATGTTTATGGGCTTTAGTAAACACTTTTATATTATTTTTGAGACTAACCTATTAACCGGAGGCCCAGCCCAAATTGTTGTTTTCTTGCCTATTTCAGTGTTTCGAAGAACAGGAATATCAAACGGAGTCCAAACAGAATGAAACCTGCGGGAGAGTTATTTTTGGAACGGAAGCAATCTAGGAGACTTGGAGTAGACGTCAGGGAAGCTTCGAGGAAGCCACGAGGCAGGGAGGCGCGCCCTACCCCCTGGGCGCGCCCCCCACCCTCGTGGGCCCCTCGTGGCTCCCCTGACCGACTTTTCGCCTATATATATCCATATACCCTAAAAACATCGGGGAGCATAACAGATCGGGAGTTCCGCCGCAGCAAGCCTCTGTAGCCACCAAAAACCAATCGGGACGCTGTTCTGGCACCCTGCCGGAGGGGGGATCCCTCACCGGTAGCCATCTTCATCATCCCGGTGCTCTCCAGGACGAGGAGAGAGTAGTTCACCCTCGGGGCTGAGGGTATGTACTAGTAGCTATGTGTTTGATCTCTCTCTCTGTCTCGTGTTCGTGATTTGGCACGATCTTGATGTATCGCGAGCTTTGCTATTATAGTTGGATCTTATGATGTTTTCCCCCTCTACTCTCTTGTAATGGATTGAGTTTTCCCTTTGAAGTTATCTTATCGGATTGAGTCTTTAAGGATTTGAGAACACTTGATGTATGTCTTGCATGTGCTTATCTGTGGTGACAATGGGATATTCACATGATCTACTTGATGTATGTTTTGGTGATCAACTTGCGGGTTCGGTGACCTTGTGAACTTATGCATAGGGGTTGGCACACGTTTTCGTCTTGACTCTCCGGTAGAAACTTTGGGGCACTCTTTGAAGTTCTTTGTGTTGGTTGAATAGATGAATCTGAGATTATGTGATGCATATCGTATAATCATACCCACGGATACTTGAGGTGACATTGGAGTATCTAAGTGACATTAGGGTTTTGGTTGATTTGTTTCTTAAGATGTTATCCTAGTATGAACTCTATGACAGATCGAACAGAAAGAATAGCTTCGTGTTATTTTACTACGGACTCTTGAATAGATCGATCAGAAAGGATAACTTTGAGGTGGTTTCGTACCCTACCATAATCTCTTCGTTCGTTCTCCGCTATTAGTGACTTTGGAGTGACTCTTTGTTTCATGTTGAGGGATAGTTATATGATCCAATTATGTTATTATTGTTGAGAGAACGTGCACTAGTGAAAGTATGAACCCTAGGCCTTGTTTCCTAGCATTGCAATACCGTTTGTGCTCACTTTTATCATTAGTTACCTTGCTGTTTTTATAATTTCAGATTACAAATACCTATATCTACCATCCATATTGCACTTGTATCACCATCTCTTCGCCGAACTAGTGCACCTATACAATTTACCATTGTATTGGGTGTGTTGGGGACCCAAGAGACTCTTTGTTATTTGGTTGCAGGGTTGTTTGAGAGAGACCATCTTCAACCTACGCCTCCCACGGATTGATAAACCTTAGGTCATCCACTTGAGGGGAATTTTCTACTGTCCTACAAACCTCTGCACTTGGAGGCCCAAGAACGACTACAAGAAGAAGGTTGCGTAGTAGACATCAAGCTCTTTTCTGGCGCCGTTGCCGGGGAGGTGAGTGCTTGAAGGTATATCTTTAGATCTTGCAATCGAATCTTTTAGTTTCTTGTTTTATCACTAGTTTAGTCTATAAAATAAAACTACAAAAAATGGAATTAAGGTTGCCTCATATGCTTCATCTGTTTAATGTCTTTCGTGAAAATGATGGAAAGGAAAATTGTGCTCAAGTACTAGAAGAAGAATTACATAGGATGCTTGGCATAAAAATATGTGAATGGTGAGCATGATTGCCATGTTGTTAGTATGAATTCTTTGAATACCCATGATGCTAATGATATGCAAAGCCACAAGCTTGGGCATGCTATGTTTGATGAAGATGATATTTTTTGTCCCCCAAGCTTTGATGAGCAAATTTATTATGATGAAAGCATGCCTCCTATTTATGATGATTATAGTGATGAAACTGGGTTTGGAAGAGTGTCAACTTTAGGAAGTAATGATCCCACTATTTTGGAGGATGTTGAATATTATTGTGATAATTATGAAAGTGGATTTGGAGAGGTCGTGACTTTATTTAGTAATGATTCCACTATTTCGGAAGAGGTTCCAATTGATTATGAGAACAAAGTTGCTATATATGATGATTATGGTGATGACTTGTATGCTATTAAGAATAATGATAACCATGATACTTGTCATCATGATTTTAGTTTACAATTGGATTATTCCTCACATGATAGTTATTTTGTTGAGTTTGCTCCCACTACTATTCATGAGAAGAAATTTGCTTGTGTGGAGAGTAGTAAATTTTCTATGCTTGTAGATCATGAAAAGAATGCTTTAGGTGCTGGTTATATTGTTGAATTCATTCATTATGCTACTGAAAATTATTATGAGGAAGGAATATATACTTGTAGGAATTGCAATAATATCAAGTTTCCTCTCTATGTGCTTAAAGTTTTACAGTTATGCTTGTTTTGCCTTCCTATGCTAGTTGATTATTGTTCCCATAAGTTTTTTGTTCACAAAATCCCTATGCATAGGAAGTGGGTTAGAATTAAATGTGCTAGTCATATTCTTCATGATGCTCCCTTTATTTTTTAATTCTTATCTTTTATGTGAGCATCATTGAAATCATCACGCCTAGCTAGGGGCGTTAAACGTTAGCGCTTGTTGGGAGGCAACCCAATTTTATTTTTGTTCCTTGCTTTTTGTTCCTGTTTAGTAATAAATAAACCATCTATCCTCTAGTTAGATGTGGTTTTATGTTTTAATTAGTGTTTGTGCCAAGTGAGACCTATAGGATCTTCTTGGATGATAATTATTTGATCTTGCTGAAAAAGACAAAAACTTTCTGCTCATGAAAAAAATTGTTAAAAATCACCAGAAAGTGATAAAATACTGATTCCAATTTAAGTAGATCAATAATAAAATTATCTAGGTCTTCCTATTTTGGCAGATTTTTCTGAGTTCCAGAAGTTTGCGTTTGATACAGATTACTACAGACTGTTCTGTTTTTGACAGATTCTGTTTTCTATGTGTTGTTTGCTTATTTTGATGAATCTATGAGTAGTATCGGAGGGTATGAACCATAGAGAAGTTGGAATACAGTAGATATTACATCAATATGAATTTAGAATGAGTTCACAACAGTACCTAAGTGGTGATTTATTTTCTTATACTAACGGAGCTTACGAGTTTTCTGTTGAGTTTTGTGTTGTGAAGTTTTCAAGTTTTGGGTAAAGATTCGATGAACTATGGAATAAGGAGTGGCAAGAGCCTAAGCTTGGGGATGCCCAAGGCACCCCAAGGTAATATTCAAGGACAACCAAGAGCCTAAGCTTGGGGATGCCCCGGATGGCATCCCCCCTTTCGTCTTCGTTCATCAGTACTTTACTTGGAGCTATATTTTTATTCACCACATGATATGTGTTTTGCTTGGAGCGTCATTTTATTTTGCTAGTATTTGCTTGCTGTTATTTAGAATAATGTTTTGAATCTCTAGTTTCAATAAAAATTTCAAGGATAGCCTTTACCATGCTTATTTTGCAAGTATACATGTTGCTGTTTCAAAACAGAAAGTTTACCGCTGTTGCAAAAATTCCCTAGGAAATTCAGAATATGATATAATGTTGAAACTTTTCGCATATTGAGCTATGATCAATTTAATACAGTGGGAATTTTTCTTTCATAATTTTTGGAGGTAGGGAAGTATGGATCTTGGTGCATTCTTTACAGACTATCCTGTTTAGGCAGATTGCTGTTATGTTTGCATTGTTTGCATATGTTTGCTTCTTTAATGATTCTATTTGAGGATAGGACTATTAAATATACAGAGGAATTTAGTATGCAATATTGAATAATAATTTTAGTGATTTGTTACAGTAGAGTATGATAAAGTTTTTGCATTGGTTTGTACTAACTTATCTCACGAGTCTTTGTTGAGTTTTGTGTGCATGAAGCTTTTGAGATTTAGGGAGACCGTGATATGAGAGGAATTAAGGAGGCACAAAAGCTCAAGCTTGGGGATGCCCAAGGCATCCCAAGATAATATTTCAAGAAGTCTCAAGCGTCTAAGCTTGGGGATGCCCCGGTTGGCATCCCACCTTTCTTCTTCGACAACTATCGGTTAGTATCGGTTGATCCTAAGTTTTTGCTTCTTCACATGATGGTTGCTATTCTTAGAATGTCATTTTGTTTTGCTTGCCTTTTGAATAAAATATCAAGATCTGAAATTATTAAATGGGATAGTCTTCACATAGCTAAATAATTATTTAACTACTCATTGATCTTCACTTATATCTTTTTGGAGTAGTTTGTCATTTACTCGTGTGCTTCACTTATATCCTATGAGTAAATAGTTGAATGAGCGAATATCATAAATCTGAAATTATATATGTTTCATATTCTTATCCCATGGGGAGTAATGACTTCACATATAAGAAGTAGAGGTGGTAAATTTATTGAAGGTTAGCAAACATTGTATTGGTCACTTGAACAATTCATGAAAGAATATTGAAGGAAGAGAGATTTCACATATAAATATACTATCTTGGACATCTTTTGTAATTGTGAGCACTCATTAAAATATTACATGCTAAAAGGTTGATGTTGGACAAGGAAGACAACGTAACGGGTTATGTTTTCTTATATCCGAAATAAAGTATATTGTCATGGATCGCCCAACACGTTGAGCTTGCCTTTCCCCCTCATGCTAGCCAAATTATTTGCACCAAGTAGAGATACTACTTGTGCTTCCAAACATCCCTTAAACCAGTATTGCCTTGAGAGTCCACCATACCTACCTATGGATTGAGTAAGATCCTTCAAGTAAGTTGTCATCGGTGCATGCAATAAAAATTTCTCTCTAAATATGTATGATCTTTTAGTGTGGAGAAAATAAGCTTTATGCGATCTTTTCATATGGAAGCAATAAAAGCGACGGACTGCATAATAAAGGTCCCTATCACAAGTGGCAATATAAAGTGACGTTCCCTCGCACTAAGATTTTGTGCATCCAACTATAAAAGCGCATGGCAACCTATGCTTCCCTTTGCGAAGGGCCTATCTTTTATTCTTGTCTTTTACCTTATGCAAGATTCATGGTGATCTTCACCTTTCCTTTTTACATTTTATCCTTTGGCAAGCACATTGTGTTGGAAAGATCCTGATATATATATCCAATTGGATGTAAGGCATCATGAACTATTATTGTTGACATTACCCTTGAGGTAAAAGGTTGGGAGGCGAATCTATAAGCCCCTATCTTTCTCTGTGTCTGATTAAAACTTTGAACCCATAAATATCGCGTGAGTATTAGCAATTATGAAATACTAAATGATAGTTGAGTATGTGAAGTTTGCTGAATCAAAGCTCTGACATAAACCCTTCCTGAAAATAAGATGAATTGTAATTGTTTGATGACTAATAACACGGTCTGTTAGTTTTCAAGAAAGTTTATGATCTATACTTTAACATGTGAATAGCTTGTTACTTGATCATGAGAAGCTTTATGAGATGAGCTACTGTTATGATATATAATGATGCTAGAAAAGGTGATTGAAATTATCATTGATCAAACTTGTGCACCTGCTAGCATTCACACTTCATAAATTATTTCTTTTATCATTTACCTACTCGAGGACGAGCAGGAATTAAGCTTGGGGATGCTGATACGTCCCCAACGTATCTATGATTTATGAAGTATTCATGCTATTATATTACCTGTTTTGGATGTTTATGGGCTTTACTAAACACTTATATATTATTTTTGGGACTAACCTATTAACCGGAGGCCCAGCCCAAATTGCTGTTTTCTTGCCAATTTCAGTGTTTCGAAGAAAAGGAATATCAAACGGCGTCCAAACAGAATGAAACCTTCGTGAGAGTTATTTTTGGAACGGAAGCAATCCAGGAGACTTGGAGTAGACGTCAGGGAAGCTTCGAGGAAGCCACGAGGCAGGGAGGCGTGCCCTACCCCCTGGGCACGCCCCCACCCTCGTGGGCCCCTCGTGGCTCCCCTGACTGACTTCTTTCGCCTATATATATCCATATACCCTAAAAACACCGGGGAGCAGAACAGATCGGGAGTTCCGCCGCCGCAAGCCTCTGTAGCCACCAAAAACCAATCGGGACCCTGTTCCAGCACCCTGCCGGAGGGGGGATCCCTCACCGGTAGCCATCTTCATCATCCCGGCGCTCTCCATGATGAGGAGGGAGTAGTTCACCCTCGGAGCTGAGGGTTTGTAAGTAGCTATGTGTTTGATCTCTCTTCTCTCTCTCTCTCTCTCTCGTGTTCTTGATTTGGCACGATCTTGATGTATCGCGAGCTTTGCTATTATAGTTGGATCTTATGATGTTTCTCCCCCTCTACTCTCTTGTAATGGATTGAGTGTTCCCTTTGAAGTTATCTTATCGGATTGAGTCTTCAAGGATTTGAGAACAGTTGATGTATGTGTTGCATGTGCTTATCTGTGGTGACAATGGGATATTCACATGATCTACTTGATGTATGTTTTGGTGATCAACTTGCGGGTTCGGTGACCTTGTGAACTTATGCATAGGGGTTGGCACACGTTTTCGTCTTGACTCTCCGGTAGAAACTTTGGGGCACTCTTTGAAGTTCTTTGTGTTGGTTGAATAGATGAATCTGAGATTATGTGATGCATATCGTATAATCATACCCACGGATACTTGAGGTGACATTGGGATATCTAGGTGACATTAGGGTTTTGGTTGATTTTTTTTCTTAAGGTGTTATCCTAGTATGAACTCTATGATAGATCGAATGGAAAGAATAGCTTCGTGTTATTTTACTACGGACTCTTGAATAGATCGATCAGAAAGGATAACTTTGAGGTGGTTTCGTACCCTACCATAATCTCTTCGTTCGTTCTCCACTATTAGTGACTTTGGAGTGACTCTTTGTTGCATGTTGAGGGATAGTTATATGATCCAATTATGTTATTATTGTTGAGAGAACGTGCACTAGTGAAAGTATGAACCCTAGGCCTTGTTTCCTAGCATTGCAATACCGTTTGTGCTCACTTTTATCATTAGTTACCTTGCTGTTTTTATAATTTCAGATTACAAATACCTATATCTACCATCCATATTGCACTTGTATCACCATCTCTTCGCCGAACTAGTGCACCTATACAATTTACCATTGTATTGGGTGTGTTGGGGACACAAGAGACTCTGTGTTATTTTGTTGCAGGGTTGTTTGAGAGAGACCATCTTCAACCTACACCTCCCACGGATTGATAAACCTTAGGTCATCCACTTGAGGGAAATTTGCTACTGTCCTACAAACCTCTGCACTTGGAGGCCCAACAACCTCTACAAGAAGAAGGTTGCGTAGTAGACATCAAAGGGCACAACTCAACTTTCCCCAGGATGCCTGGCGTGCAAGTCTGCAGCGCCTCCCAACATATCCAAGGCTGAGGAGAAGGAGCACCTCAAGGCCGAGGTGATGATCAGGGTCGGACAATGGTAAAGTAGAGATCCCTTGGTAGAGCATTATCTCAGGGAGGATTCACAGCTCTACACCTTGAACAAGGCATTGTTGAAGGCCGCACACGACAAGAAGGAGGCCCATGATGTCTCGATAGATTGGGACCGAGTCGTCAAGTGCTCCGACGAGGATGATGACTCTCAGCTCTGACGTTGACTTTGATTAGGAGTTTCTCCAACGTGTACAAGAGATGTTTGCACTATTAGTGTAGTACTGTTGAAACTATGGAAGTTGCTATGTTTTACTAAGTCGTTAGCAGCGTAGAACCTACTTTTATAGACTTGATAAACCTGCTTATATGTATCATTATATTAGCTTATCTAGCAATGTTGGTAATGTGCGAACGTTCGTACCTCACCGTCAGGACATTTTTTTCCTTTGAGTTTTAATCTTTCATTTATGAAGACAGAAAATGGATGAGGATGAGCTGGATGAGATCCCCGAGTGTCTCGACTGTCCCAACAATGGGGGTATATATACCATACGGTAATTCGTTTTAATAATTTCTGCACATATTTCCTTCTTAATTAAGCATGTCTTAACATTTTTGCTTTAATGTGTCATTTCTATTTTTTATAATTCGACTAGTGCATCCCCTGCTATGCAAGAATTTATGTCCTAGATAATCTCTACTTCAATGACATGGATGAGGTGGCTGAGAGGACTGCTTTGAGATGAAACATGGTTTCGTTTTCCAAGCTACGATCTACAAGTGAAACATATTTTGCTTGTGCAAACTGGAGAGTTTTATGCAAGGCATACTGACTTGAGGTGGGTATGAGTATAAACTTTGATATTGACAGCGTTCCTCAATATGATAAATCCACCTTTCCAAAATACGATCAAGACATTTGGGTGCATCTCGACATGATTCCAATTGTTCCTCCATGTGAGTTTCTTAAACAAATTTGTTAAACAATCTATCTTGCTTATTTAAAAATATTTTGTTATTAACCCCTAACTTAAGTTGTTTATCTAAAATTGACCGCTTATTTTCTATCTCCAAGAAGAACACAGAATATAGTAGACGACACCTATTACACTTTTGACTCAGAGCTTACTTGGGAGGAGAAGAATTATCATGTCACGTCTATAAATCATGTTGAGTCGTTGAAGGGCACTTACGAAGCTGGTCGAAATACTACACGATATGTGCCACTAGTCCACACCTTGAGAAATACCAACATTCATATAAACTGCATGGTAAGATACTGTACTATTGTGTCATTAGTCCATCTTTTCCATACATTCTTCTTAAATAAACTACAATGCTTACTATTTCACTTTTATGTTCTTCAATAGAAGCTCCCAAAAGTGATTGTGACTGCGGTGATGGATGTGCTGGGCGAGATGATAATGTTGGAAATATGCCCTAGAGGCAATAATAAATTGGTTATTATCATATTTCCTTGTATTGACCGGAAACTTAAATACATGTGTGAATACATAAACTACACAGTGTCGCTAGTATGCCTCTATTAGACTAGCTCGTTGATCAAAGATGGTTAAGGTTTCCTAACCATAGACATGAGTTGTCATTTGATAACGGGATCACGTCATTAGGAGAATGATATGATGGACTAGACCCAACCGTAAGCTTAGCATCAGATCGTTTAGTTTATTTGCTATAGCTTTCTTCATGTCAAGTATCTGTTTCTTAAACCATGAGATCGTGTAACTCCCTGACACCGGAGGAATACTTATTGTGTATCCAAACATCACTTTGTAACTGGGTGATCATAAAGGTGCTCTACATGTATCTCCAAAGGTATCTGTTGGGTTGGCATGGATCAAGACTGGGATTTGTCACTCCGCATAACAGAGAGATATCTCTGGGCCCTCTCGGTAATACAACATCTTAAAGAGCTTGCAAGCAATGTGACTAATGATTTAGTCACGGGATCTTGTATTACAGAACGAGTAAAGAGACTTGTCGGTAATGAGATTGAACTAGGTATGGAGAATCCAACGATCGAATCTCGGGCAAGTAACATATCGCCGGACAAAGGGAATTGCATACGAGATTAACCGAATCCTTGACATCGTGGTTCAACCAATAAAAGATATTTGTGGAATATGTAGGAATCAATATGGGCATCCAGGTCTTGCTATTGGTTATTGACCGGAGAGGTGTCTCGGTCATGACTACATGACTCCTGAACCCGCAGGGTCGCACGCTTAAAGTTCATTAACGCTAGAGTAGTATTGGGATATTTGATGATTGGTAAACGAATGTTGTTCAGAGTCCCAGATGAGATCCCGGAGGTCAACAGAAGTCTCGAAATGGTCAAGAGGTAAAGATTTATATATGGGAAGTCATATTTTGGGTTCCGGGAAAAGAAGCAGTTTTTTTATATTGTACCGTGAAGCTTCTAGAAGGTTCCGGAGGATTTCGGAGGGGTCCAGAAGTCCACAAGTGGGTCCACCACGACCCAAGGCTGGCATGGGCTGAGGGGAGGCGCTCTGGCCTTATTGGGCTAGGCGCACCAAGTCCTCAAAAGCCCATGTGGCTAGGGAAGGGGGAAAAGGGGGAGTCCTAGTAGGAATAGGATTGGACTTGGAGTCCAAGTCCTCTCCCCCTTGGCTGCGCCCTAGGGCTTGGAGGGGCTGTTCCCCACGCCCCTCCACCTATATATAGAGGGGAGGTGGCACCCCAAGAGGACACACCAAGCCCTTGGCACCCCTCTCTCTCCCGTTACTCCATAGTTCCTCCGTCCTCGTTATAGTAGCGCTTGGCGAAGCCCTGCTGAACTAGCTCCACCACCACCACGCCGTCGTGCTGGTTGTGATCCCATCTACTTATCCGCCTTCTCTTGCTAGATCAAGGAGGAGGAGACATCATCAAGCCGTATGTGTGCTAAACTCGGAGGTGCCATCTGTTCGGCACTAGATCGGTTGGATCGTGAAGAGTACAACTACATCAACCGCATTATATACGCTTCCGCTTTCAGTCTACGAGGGTACGTAGACACACTCTCCCCTCTCGTTGCTATGCTTCTCCTAGATAGATCTTGGGTGTTCGTAGGATTTTTTTGATTTTCATGCTTCGTTCCCCATCAGATAATTATTCCATGGGAAGACCAATTTCAAAGGCACATACTTGAGAGAAGCCCTACCATATGGACGCGTCAAAACTGATGGACGAAGGAAAATATTGTATGAGTGTAGACCAGAAATTGGAGATCGGTGGATCTCTGTTCTCCGCCCTGGACATGCAGGGGGTTTCCTATTATTTTTATTTTTTTCCTAAAAGGGAGAAGTAGGTCCTAGTACTTGTCAAGATCGGTACTAATTAACTAGTGGATGTTTGTACCATCGATCATGTTTTGACTACTATGTTGGTGCATTTTAAGTCATGATTGATAACAATTAGCTAGTGGTTCATGTATGCTGCAATGTATCATAATTTCTTATCGCAATCAATGTAATGTCAATAAGTACTATAATTTCTGATATGGGTATTATGCAAAACGCAGCCATGGCAGCAGAAATGTTGTTGTGGCTGCCAAAAAAATCATTTGCATGCCTAAGCTTTCAGTGACGAGCGCTCTAATTCGCAACCACGGCTATAACTTTCACCAGTGGCGGGAAATGGCGGGCGCCTGTGAGAGTCTTGCCCACCATTGCTAGCATTTTGCTGCCCGCCACTGTTAGGCCTTCCCACGGTAGTGAAAGCAAACTATTCTAGTGAGCTTTTCTTTGAAATAGTGGGCATTGTTGCCTGTAACATCTTGGAGGAGCGCAACAATTATATTTTTAGGAACATTACCCCAACATACAGAGCCTGGAAAGAGATAACCAAAGATAATCTATTGTGGCAGAAATAAAGATTAAGTCTCACCTTTGGGACTTTATCACTTTGCTAGCCCTTTCCTTGTGAAAGTCTTGCTCTTGACTTTGGTCCAGTTGACCCTTTGTAATTCTATACTCCCTCCCTTGGCTAGAACTTCTTTACCCTTCACTTGAGGCCCACCTCAAGTTTTGTATATTGTAACATTTCCTTATTAATATAACATAGTAGGAGCCTCTCCTACTGTTTAAGATTAAAATAGCGGCTCCAGCAAGCATCTCAGCAAGGCCTTTCGTACCCATAAGCCCCCAACAAGTGTTGAGCTGAATGCCAGGGAGAAGACAATTGTGTTGAGCGTCGTGTCAAGGTGGCCACAAGCCATTGACGGCGAAGGCATTCATGGGTTGGCCCTGACTGAGGTTGCAAAAATGCAATACCGGCGCCGTTGCTGGGTGGCCCGTGTTCATCTTCACACATACACACGAACATGGGAAAAGTGAGGAACAAAGACGGGAGATGCAATTGGGTGGCAATTTTGATCAAGGGCACACTGTCAAGATAATATACTTAAAAGAGCAAATAACCAACTAGCAGGTAAAGACATGATAACTTGCAACTATCAAAGTTTCAATGAACTTGGGTCAAAAGATCAAATGCCACTCTCTAAAATGGTAGGGTTGAAATGTAGGAATATGAACTTCTACTAATTAAATAAGGGGAAAACGAACACATTAGATATTTACCTAGAACATGTGGGTCCTTGAGTGGATCCCACATTAGCTCAGAGACATTGTTCTATAAATCATCAAAAAGTAAATGATTGAGTAATATATCATTTTTTGCAAACTATGTATAAAGGAAGGTTGAGAATATTATTTTTTAGATTGGACAAGAAAATATAAGGAAATTTCGTGTTTCAGCAATGGGTGCATGGTTGTTTTTTTAGATTGGAGTACATAATTTTCTACTATGTCATGGTTCCTAATGCATCTTGTCTACTAGACCATTCCACTGTACCACATGTTTATGCTGCATCATGTGTTTCTACTACATTGTTCCACTGCACCGCGTGTTTCTCTGCATCACGTGTTTCTACTAGAGCCTACATATCATCGAAATGCATATATTTCAGTAGGGAGTTCTTTTATTTGTTTTCCTACGGAACTCCAATCCTCGGTTTCTATGAGGGAATTTTTTCTCCTCGACCCTTCCCCACGAGCGCCTCTAAGCCCACTAGGGTTTCCTCACCTCACGCCATTGTCGCCGGTCTATCTTGTCTTTCTGTGGCCTTAGGGCCATGGATGCACAGTGGATCCCGACATTTGCCAGTGGAAGGGGCACTTCTTTGTTTTTAGGTGTTTTTTCAGAGTTTGTTTATGGGTCGTGTCCTATTCAGGAAGCCGAGGTGGCGACGACTCTCGGAAGATGGAATGAGATTATCCCTGCTTAGCCCCCATCCTGATAGTGTGTCCAACATTGTCCGAGGATGTATGGAGGTGTGGCTTCAGCGGATCACATGAGATACAATAGTGTTTGTCTTCGGTTGATATTGCGGGATCCGATCGGTGCTTGACTTTGGTGGATCTTTTTGGATCCGGTCTTCATTCATTAGAGTTCATGTGTCTAGAGGGTGGCTCCTTCCGATTACGCTTCTCTTCATTGATGACAGTTGCTATTTTGGTGCACTTTCCCTTTGAGGCCTTAGAGCATCTATAGCCGGACCTCTCAAACCCGCCTCATACGCCCAGGCAGGCCGCCCGGTCACTGGCCTGGCAAGTTTTTTTGACCCAGATCGACGCCTCAAACGGGCCTCAAACGCCCAGGCCCCTCATATCCAACCCAAATATGGGGCGGATATGGGCGCGCCCGCCATGTCGGACTGACGAAGGGGTCCCAGCCCGAAACACCCTCAAACCCGGCGGTCCAAAACTCGTCTCCTCCGTCGGACCGATGGTGCAGCTCCAGCGGGCCGCGTAGTGCATTGCTCGGCTATTTAAGTCGACCGGTGGCACCGAAACCCTACCATCCATCCAAGTTTTCCTCCTCCTATCCGCCGCCACCGCCACTTTCCACTCCACCCGTCCGCCTAGTAGCCATGCCCCCACGCCGCCGGGTGAGGAGCGAGCCATTTCTGACGCCGGAGTGCCGGCTCGAGCTCCTTGAGCAAATCTGAGCTAGGTGCGAACCCCGGATCGCTACGGGGCTCCCTCCAGATGTAGTGGATCCGAAGGAGGAGTTGGAGGAAGAGGAGGAGGAGGTGGTGGTGGTGTTGGAGGAGGAGGAGGAGGGGGACTTTGAGGAGGAGGGGTGAGCTGGAGGAGGAGGATGTGGGGGACGCTGGCGACGGGGATCAGCAGGTGATGACCCACAAGTATAGGGGATCAATCATAGTCCTTTCAATAAGTAAGAGTGTCGAATCCAACAAGGAACAGAAGGAAATGACAAGCGGTTTTCAGCAAGGTATTCTCTATAAGCACTGAAGTTATCGGTAACAAATAGTTTGGTAGCAAGGTAATTCGTAATGGGTAACAAGTAACAAGTGTAACAAAGGTGCAGGGTGGCCCAATCCTTTTTATAGCAAAGGACAAGTCTGGACGAACTCTTATATAAAGCAAAGCGCTCCCGAGGGCACATGGGAATTATCATCAAGTTAGTTTTCATCATGCTCATATGATTCACGTTCTCTACTTTGATAATTTGATATGTGGGTGGACCGGTGGTTGGGTACTGTCCTTACTTGGACAAGCCTCCCACTTATGATTAATCCCTCTCGCAAGCATCCGCAACTACGATAGAAGAATTAAGATAAAACTAACCATAGCATTAAACATGTGGATCCAAATCAGCCCCTTATAAAGCAACGCATAAACTAGGGTTTAAGCTTCTGTCACTCTAGCAACTCATCATCTACTTGCTACTTCCCAATTCCTTCCCCTAGGCCCAAATCATGGTGAAGTGTCATGTAATCGACGTTCACATGACGCCGCTAGAGGAAAGACAACATACATCTCATCAAAATATCGAATGAATACCAAATTCACATGATTACTTATAACAAGACTTCTCGAATGTCCCCAGGAACAAAAGTAACTACTCACAAAGCATGTTCATGTTCATGATCAGAGGGGTATTAAATTTCATTAAGGATCTGGACATATGATCTTCCACCAAATAAACCAGCTAGCATAAACTACAAGGAGTAATCAACACTACTAGCAACCCATAGGCACCAATCCGAGGTTTTGAGACAAAGATTGAATACAAGAGATGAACTAGGGTTTGAGATGAGATGGTACTGGTGAAGATGTTGATGAAGATTGGTCCACCCATGATGAGAGGATCGTTGGTGATGATGATGGCTTCGATTTCCCCGGAAGTTTCCCCGGCGGAATCGCTCCGCCAGAGCCCTAGATTGCTTCTGCCCAGGTTCCGCCTCGAGACGGTGTCGCTTCATCCCAAAAGTCTTCTCTTTAATTTTTTTAGGCGAAAACACTTCATATAGATGAAGATGGGCACCGGAGGCTGGCTAGGGGGCCCGCTCTGGGGGTAGGGTGCTGATACGTCCATTTTGCATCATGCTTTTATATTGATATTTATTGCAATATGGGTTGTTATTACACATTATGGTACAATACTTATGCCTTTTCTCTCTTATTTACAAGGTTTACATGAAGAGGGGGAATGCCGGCAGCTGGAATCCTAGACCGAAAAAGGAGTAAATATGAGAGACCTATTCTGCACACTCCAAAAGTCTTGAAAATTTATGGAGAATTATTTTCGAATATATTAAAAATATTGGGCGAAGAAATACCAGAGGGGGACCCACCAGGTGGCCACAAGCCTGGGTGCGCGCCCTACCCCCTGGGGGCGCCCCTAGGGCTTGTGGGCCCCCTGTCAGGCCTCCGGTGCACCTCCTCTTCTATATGATGTCTTTTGACCTGGAAAAAAATCAGAAGGAATCTTTCGGGACAAAGCACTGTCGTCTCGAGGCGGAACCTGGGCAGAAGCAATCTAGGGCTCCAGTGGAGCTCTTCGGCCAGGGAAACTTCCCTCCCGGAGGGGGAAATGGAAGCCATCGTCATCACCAACGATCCTCTCATTGAGAGGGGGTCAATCTCCATCAACATGTTCACCAACACCATCTCCTCTCAAACCCTAGTTCATCTCTTGTATCCGATCTTTGTCTCAAAACCTCAGATTGGTACCTGTGGGTTGCTAGTAGTGTTGATTACTCCTTGTAGTTGATGCTAGTTGGTTTATTCGGTGGAAGATCATATGTTCAGATCGTTAATGCTATTCAATACTCCTTTTATTATGAACATGAATATGCTTTGTGAGTAGTTACGTTTGTTCCTGAGGACATGGGAGAAGTCTTGTTACAAGTAATCATGTGAATTTGGTATCCGTTCGATATTTTGATGAGATGTATGTTGTCTTTCCTCTAGTGGTGTTATGTGAACATTGACTACATGACACTTCGCCATGATTTGGGCCTAGGGGAAGGCATTGGGAAGTAATAAGTAGATGATGGGTTGCTAGAGTGACAGAAGCTTAAACCCTAGTTTATGTGTTGCTTCGTAAGGGGCTGATTTGGGTCCATATGTTTCATGCTATGGTTAGATTTATCTTAATTCTTCTTTTGTAGTTGCGGATGCTTGTGAGAGGGGTTAATCATAAGTGGGATGCTTGTCCAAGTAAGGACAGCACCCAAGCACCGGTCCACCCACATATCAAATTATCAAAGTAACGAACGCGAACCATATGAGCATGTTGAAAACTAGATTGACAATAATTCACATGAGTCCTCGGGAGCGCTTTGCTTTATATAAGAGTTTGAATAGGCTTGTCCTTTTCTAGAAAAATGATTGGGCCACCTTGCTGCACCTTAGTTACACTTGTTACTTGTTACCCGTCATGAATTATCTTATCACAAAACTATATGTTACCGATAATTTCAGTGCTTGTAGAGAATACCTTGCTGAAAACCGCTTGTCATTTCCTTCTGCTCCTCGTTGGGTTCGACACTCTTACTTATCGAAAGGACTACGATAGATCCCCTATACTTGTGGGTCATCAAGACTCTTTTTTGGTGCCGTTGCCGGGGAGTGAAGCGCCTTTGGTAAGGAAAACTTTATATAGTGTGCTGAAATTTACTGTCACTTGTTACTATGGAGAATCATCCTTTGAGGGGTTTGTTCAGGGTATCTTCACCCCGACCGGAAGAGCAAAGAGTTGCCCCTCAACCTACTGAAAAATATTTATTATGAAATTCCTTTGGGTATGATAGAGAAACTGCTAGCTAATCCTTATGCAGGAGATGGAACATTACATCCTGATATGCTTCTAATCTATGTGGATGAAGTTTGTGGATTATTTAAGCTTGCAGGTTTGCCCGAGGATGAAGTCAAGAAGCAGATCTTCCCTTTATCTTTGAAGGAGAATGCATTGACATGGTATAGGCTATGCGATGATATTGGGACTTGGAACTACAACCGATTGAAATTGGAATTTCATCAGAAGTTTTATCCTATGCATCTAGTTCATCGTGATCGGAATTATATTTATAATTTTTGGCCTCATGAAGGAGAAAGTATCGCTCAAACTTGGGGGAGGCTTAAATCAATGTTATCATCATGCCCCAATCATGAGCTCTCAAGAGAAATTATTATTCAGAATTTTTATGCTCGACTTTCTCGTAATGATCAATCCATGCTCGATACATCTTGTACTGGTTCTTTTATGAAGGAGACTATTGAATTCAAATGGGATTTATTGGAAAGAATTAAACACAACTCTAAAGATTGGGAGCTCGACGAAGGTAAGGAGTCAGGTATAAACCATAATTTTGATTGTGTTAAATCTTTTATGGATACCGATGCTTTTCGTGAATTTAGCACTAAATATGGACTTGACTCTGAGATAGTAGCTTCTTTCTGTGAATCATTTGCTACTCATGTTGATCTCCCTAATGAGAAGTGGTTTAAATATCATCCTCCCATTTAAGTAAAAGTAGTAGAACATATTAAATCTGAAGAAGAAACTATTACTTATAATGTTGATCCTGTTATTCCTACTGCTTATATTGAGAAACCACCTTTCCCTGTTAGAATAAAGGAACATGCTAAAGCTTCAACTATGGTTCGTAAGAGTTATACTAGAACACCTACTCCCCCTAAGCAAATTAAAGTTGAACCTAGTGTTGCTATGGTTAAAGATCTCTTGGTCGATAATATTGATGGGCAAGTTATTTATTTCTGTGATGAAGCTGCTAGAATTGTTAGACCCGATACTAAGGATAAACATAGACCTATTGTTGGCATGCCTATTGTTTTTGTTAAAATAGGAGATCATTTTTATCATGGCTTATGTGATAGGGGCTCCACATATCTCGGAATCCTGGTTTACAAGACATTTCGACAATGGTAAAACAAGACCAGCAAAGCCGCCCGAATGTGCCGAAAAATCCCGATAGGAGCTGCACATATCTCGTTCTCAGGGCACACCGGATGAGCAGTCCATACAACTAAAACCAGGCCTCAAGTTTCCCCGAGGTGGCGCTGCAAAGGGCTCTAGTTTGGACCAGCACTCAGAGGAACACTGGCCCGGGGGCTTAAATAAAGATGACCCTCGGGCTCGCGAAAACCCAAGGGAAAAAGGCTTAGGTGGAAAATGGTAAAACCAAGGTTGGGCCTTGCTGGAGGAGTTTTATTCAAGGCGAACTGTCAAGGGGGTCCCATAAATCACCCAACCGCGTAAGGAACGCAAACTCAAGGAACATAATACCGGTATGACGGAAACTAGGGCGGCAAGAGTGGAACAAAACACCAAGCATAAGGCCGAGCCTTCCACCCTTTACCAAATATATAGATGCATAAATTAAATAAGAGATATTGTGATATTCCAAAATATCCATGTTCCAACATGGAACCAACTTCAACTTCACCTGCAACTAGCAACGCTATAAGAAGGGCTGAGCAAAAGCGGTAACTTAGCTAAACAACGGTTTGCTAGAAAAGGATGGTTAGAGGCTTGACATGGCAATATGGGAGGCATGATATAGCAAGTGGTAGGTAGCGCAGCATAGCAATAAAACGAACAACTAGCAAAGTAAAGATAGAAGTGATTTCGAGGGTATGGTCATCTTGCCTGCAAGGTTCTCAGAGTTGTCGAAAGCTTGATCCTCGTAAGCGTACTCAACAGGTTCCTCGTGCACGAACTCGTCTCCCGGCTCTACCCACAGCAAGAACACAGCAATGGAACCACAATCAATCACGGGAAATGCACAAGCAACATGATGCAAAACATGCATGATATGCGAGATGTGGTATGCGATGCGTATGCGTGCTCCAGAAGAAAAAGGAGGAACAAGGTAGTAACTTGGCAAACCAAGTATGCCACTGGAAATATGAGATGATTTTGGTCGAAATCGATATAAAGATCACCGGAAACGGATGCACTGTTTGCAAAAGGCAAGCAAAACAAGAATGACACGATTCTGCGATTAACAGCGTGATAGCACTTAGAATACAATAAGTAACTATGCTACAGCACCCCAACATAGCAACAAATCATATGGCAGTAATCTACAGGAGATGCTTGACAAAAGATGAACACTGAGCTACGGCTAGATCACAACATAACAGGCTCAAACAAGCATGGCAAAAGTGCAAAAGATATCAGGATCACAGACTTGGTGAAATTACTGGACATGGCTGAAACAGCATCAGGTAGCAATGTTCAGGGCAAGCAAAACACATGCTACAGGAACTTATCATAGAAAAACAAGGCATGGAATGAATCTACTAAATGCATATAACAAAAGTCCCTTACTGACCATGAGCCAAAAAGGATCAGAAGATATAATGGCACCCATGTAAACATAGCAAGTTTCGTTAACAGGTTTCAGACTTGGCAGAAAACAGAGCATGGCAGAAACAGTATTATGAAGGCATCTTTGTGAACTTGATTCACTCAACACAAAGAAATGCATGACAAAAAAGCATACCTACAGCAAGATGGCATGTTTACAAACCTAACCATGGCAAGAGCAAGTTCATAGCATGTATGGATCAACTGCAACAACCTTGGCAAAATTGAATATCATGTTAACAATCTGCCAGGAATATTTTATAGCAAAAGTAGAGCAAGATTGAAACATGCTAGGGCACTCCATAAATGCAAACAGGGGCATGGATCGATAGAGCACAACTATATCTACAAAACATCCTTACTAGACATACCCAAAAGAAGCACGGATCTCACTGTAGCCACATGGATACATGGCAACAAAATAACAGCAGTCACAGACTTGGCAAAATTCTAAGTCCCCGAAAACAGAAACGTCACGAAGCCTAGTTTGCATGCTTGTGCTAGTCACCACATAGATCAAAAAAATACATGGCATACACCTCTGTAAAGATGGCAGAGCATAGATCAAAACACCTGTAGAGCTCATGCCCATAAGATGCACACATCAAATGCAAGTAAAATAACAAATCACCAAATTCTGATAAGTAACAGCAGTAAACATCATATAGCACTCTTGCACCAGAGATTTGGGAATCAAGATGAACTCAAACGAGCATGGCACAATGGAACGAAATGAATAGCATCTTGAGACGAACATTTCATATATCATGCATGCAAAACGGAGCAGTATGCATGGAGTTATGATGTGATGAACATGAGCACATAATGTAAAATATACGGGACGAGGATTTTCGGGGGGGAAGAAAGTCAACCGTCTCTTGGATCTGGGTCGGGGCCGAGGCGGCGGCACGAGCTCGCCGGAGTTGGAGCCGGGGAAGGGCGGCGAGGCACCGGAGAGGGAGGAGATGGCGGGGACGACGGCGGCGTGGGGCTGCGCCGGCTCGGGTGCGGCGCGGGTCCCGCCGGAGATCGACGACGGCGGCGCATGGCTGCGCCGGCTCGGGTGGTTGGAGCCTCGGCGGCGGCGGATGGCGGCGAGCGGCGGTAGAGATGGAACGGCGGCAGCGCGGGGCTGCGGGAGGAGGCGTGCC